>NW_026099573.1:29365215-29367155 GCF_025091365.1 Daktulosphaira vitifoliae
TATTGATCAATACACTTTTCAATAAGTTATAGCATTATAATGTTAAAAATGTAAAAAATAAAATTGAGAATTTTCACACAATAATAGCTTTTGGTAGCCATTTTCACCTTGAAGATAAAATAAAGTCCGAAATTTTTTTAAGTTGAAAAAGTTCTACTTTCTATATGCATTTTTTATATTTGAAGCCCCCCTATATATAGGTAAATAGTCTGATTTAAAAAAAAAGTATATCCAATGAAAGATGTATATAAATAATACTTCTCATGAAATAATTGTATTGATCCATACATTTTTTAAAAAGTTATAGGACTTTAAAGTAAAAAATTTCAATTATAAAATCGAAAATTTTCTCATAAAAATAGTATTCGGTACCCGTTTTCACCATGAAGACAAGTCCAGAGGTCAAATTTTTTTTTTTCAAAATAAAGCATATTACATTAGCTTTAATTTAAGATATATATAAAAGTGTCAGACCTTCCGGAACATTTTCAAAATTTAAGTTAAAAAAATTAATTTTTTGTGAAAAAGTTGTCATTTTAAATCCCCCCTTGTGGGCAGGTTAAGGGTTAAATTTATGAAAAAAATATACCAAATGAAAGGTAATGATATTATGCATCTATATAAAAAAGAATTATATTGATATGTTTATTTTTGAAAAAGTTATGGCACTTTTAAGTAAAAAAAATTGAAAAAATTTCGAAAATTAGCGATTTTTAAATTTGTAATTTTTTTGGAGGTTTCCCCCATTTACGGGGAACGAGGGAATTTTTTTCAATTTTTAAGGGTAATGTCTTCGACTAGATACGATTTGTGATCTTGTGACGTATCATTGATAGTAATCGGTTCGATGAGAGCTGAGAAAAAGTGGTAACAGACACAAAAAAAAAAAAAACACATCTTAGTAAAACCAATACCTTCTCAGCTTCGCATCGAAACTAAAATCACTCTGTATAAAAAATTATATTAATTATATATTAAATTTTAATCAATAGTTTTTTTTTTATAAAAAAATAATTATTACACGAAAAAGTGTGGGGTAGTATAGGTAATAAAATACGTATCAATGATAACTGTTACCTTTAAAATCTAATTAGGAATAATTTTTTCTTTTATAAACTTTACATTTACAATGGTATACAGAGTGATTTTTTTATCATAACCCACTCAATTACTTGCAGAATAATAATAATTTAAACATTTTTTTTTTTTATTATCTTTAGTTACACATTATTCTTGAATTTTTAACTATGTAATACTTTTTAAGTTCATCCCTTATGCCTTGGAGGGGGGTCAACTTTGTTTTTTTAAATGGTAACACATATTTTTAATTTAATAAAATGTTTGAGTTTTTAATTTAATAGTAAATGGCTTTTGAATTTTTAATATAACTTTATTAGCTTATTAGATATAAACATTTAAAGTTCCAAATTTTTGAGTTAATATATAGGTATAATACACAAGGGATTACAAATACAAGTAGCTAATTGATTTTTTATGACATCGATATTAGCAGGTACACAGCATTGTTATTATCAATGGTAGTAAGGTACATTGTTATGAGTTTATAAATACACTAACTGACAATACAAAAAGTATATCTATTGATAATCATAATTGATAATAAACAATCCGTGACTGAGACAGCAATGTCATAAAAATCCAAATACCTACCTGTATTAACAATCCCATGTGTATTATACATGTATATTAACTCAAAATTTTGAAACGTTAACTGTTTATATCTAATAAACGAATTAAGTTATATTAAAAATTCAAATGCCATTTACTATTAAATAAAAAATTTAAACATTTTATTAAATTAAAAATATGTGTTACCATTTAAAAAAACAAAATTGACCCCCTTACAAGGCATAAGGGATGAACTTAAAAAGTATTACATAGTTAAAAATTCAAGAATAATGTGTAACTAAAGATAATAA
>NW_026099573.1:29367348-29372116 GCF_025091365.1 Daktulosphaira vitifoliae
ATATATATTAAATTAAAGATAATGTAATATACTTTACAATAGAAAAAAAAAAATTTGGGACTTTATTTTGTCTTCACGGTGAAAATTTTATATTTTTAACATTATAATGCTATAACTTATTGAAATGTTTATGGATCAATACAATTTTTTTAATGAGAAATAATATTTATATCCCTCTTTCATTCGACATACTTTATCTTAATCAGGATATAAATAAGGAAACAGCTTTTGAAATAATACACTAATTTTTTAAAATTAGACACTATCTAAAGATTTGCATCGAATCGTTTTTTATGATAGTGATTTTAATCACTGATTTGGAATGGTATATCATAATCTGATTTTCACAACAATAACAACTTAACGGTATTCTTGAATATAAAAAATAGATGAAAACATTTAAATAATAATATTATTTTTTGAATATAGTTTTTTTTTTTATATACGATATTGGAAACAATATTTTTCGATATGCGATATAATATGGTTGAAATTTGATACGATATTAAAAAATATATCGTTAACTCACCCTGTTATTGATTATTAGAATCTGTACGAGAGTATACAAATTACTATAACTGCTATATAATCATCATATAGTATTAATAATATTTAAATATCAGTTGTGGATAACCAAATGGAATCGTAAAATGATAAATATTAAATAATTAAAAATAATTTTAATAAGCCTTTATTTCAATAGGAATTAATGTCATTCTTAATTAACACAATTGTAATAATATTATACAGATTCGGTTACGATGGTTAGAAGGCCTACTAGTGGTGTTCGTCGACTCAGGTGACTGAAAATTTAAGGCAAATCAAATTTGATAATCAAATGCTCATCGCATAATAATACTTCTTTTCATTTTCACGTCATCACTATAGATTTGGTCTTGCAGTCAGTACTAGTGTATTCTTTGTGTGTTTTCTAACTTTTAGCTTAACATATTTCAATGTAATAAAGAAAAATAATCTACTAAAACTATTACTGCTTGAATTTTATATAAAAATATTATGCATACGAATGTATATGAGTTGTGAATGTCGTGTTTTTTTTTATATAATTATTTAGTCTGTTCATTTCCAACGACATATTACTCTAATTGATTATTACTTAAACTCATTGGTGAAGGTGTTATTATAGATTTATTAAAAAAGTTAACTCCCTCAATTTAACTTTTAAAAATGTTTAAGTACTGATATATCTTAAATTAAAGTTAAACAATATACTTAAATTTGGAAAAATTAAGACCTTATTAAGTAACTTGGTTATTATCCATTTTTTGTGCCTATTCATCATTAGAGATGAGCGAGATAAAATTATATTAAATTTAAAATAATATTTTAATGTTATCGAAGATTTTTGGAAGTTTTTTAAAATAAATCAAAGAAAGAATGATCAATTTGTCTAAAATAGTTTTAGAGAACATATGTGTTTATTTTAGATCACACTTATTTCTTTCTTATGAAATTGATATCATATAATTATTTACGCATAAAGTTAAACACATGAGCGTGAATAATTAAATTAATTTTTTTTTTTTAATGCAATAGATAAAAAAGAATTAAAAGTGTTTGAAATTATAAGCTTTATTCAAATTATACTTGGGGGAGTTTTTTGTTATTTGTATATCAATATATAAAATAATTCCTTCGTTTCAAAATTGGAAATTTCTGTAATCGTTGAGCATAAACTCTTCTTCTATTACTATTCTATACGAACATGAATGACAATAATAAGAATCTTGTTATAAAATTTATATTTATCGAATTTACACTTAACTGAAAATATGGTAATGTTTTGGAAAAACTTTGTTTTTTTTATGCTCAGACCTCCAGAAATATTATATATCATTTCAACAATTTGAAGTTTTTGAAAACGTTTTTCTTCAATTCTAATAGGTATCTTTAAATTCCTCCTATACTCAGGTTGTTAACTACATTTTTATAAAAAATATATGAAAGAAAAGTAATTATTTTTAGTTTATTGTTTTAAAATTTCATAAAGTCAGAATGAGTTCTACTAAAATAAAAACCTAGCACAGTAGGAACAGTAATTAACATAACAACCATAAAAAGAATTCGATGCAAATCTGTTAAATTTTTACAAAGCTACAAAATGTCAAATGAAAATAGTTAGTTATTCTTTTTTCGACTTTTTAATAGTGCAAAATTGAGAGTTAAACTTAAAATCGTTACTGTAGCATTTAATAACATTATTATTAATATTATTATTTAATAAAATATTCAAATAATTTTCTAAAATGAGTTATATGGGTAAATTAGAAATTCGAAAAAATGAATTGAATAATAAATAAATTTGATAAAGGTTTTAAACTAATCATTATAACTAATTATTTAATAAAATTTCGCTAATATTTAGTTTAAAATTCAATGGTATCATATCAATTGGACTTCAAATATTGTAGTACTTCTATAATAATGGCGATAAGTAAAGTTTTACTAGAAAATTTACTTATACATATTTTATACAACGCCATTTGTACTGTGTAAATACCAATTTCTTAGTCAACTGTATGTGGTTGAATATCATCAGAGCAATGTTCGTGGCATGTTTACGGGGATAGAGGAGAATGGATGTTTTTTCCCAAGAGCATCTAATTAACATTGATGAGATATTATACTATAACACAATATTCAACAAGTGTCCTTGCTACCGTCAATATAATTCAAAAGGGCTTGTTTATTCCTTCCTGATTTATTTTGGCAGTAGAATAATTTTGTTCGGTTTTTTTTTAATGCTTTAATATATATTTTTTTAATTTTTCATTGTTTTATGTACGATAATTTATCAGATTATAAAAAATAATGCTCTTATTCATTCATTATTACTAAATTATTATTAATAGTAATTGTTGATTTAATAATTTTTAGAGCTTTTAAGTCGTTACAAAACTTATATTGTAGAAACTGGAGCATATTTGAATGTAGGAAATATTTAATTTGATTAGATAAAACTAGTGTAGTAATAAATTTTAATTTTACGTAGTATACAGAAAATTGGTTATACTGTGTTTTTTAACTTATAATATGATTATTGTACGTGAACTTAATTTATTATTGCAACTAGTTTTTTTCAATCAAATTAAATTTTCACTAAAGTCAAATGTGTCCATTCCCTCATATATTTTATGTATATTTCATGAAATTATTTTTATGTAATAATATATTATAATCATATAGAGCATAATATATTTAATGAATTTAGTATGCAATTAAAAAAAATATGTTCTTAACGTAGTCTAAGAATGGATAATTTTTTTCAAAAAAGGGACAAAAAATATTTAGTTTAAAAAACATGATTTCTTTAAAAAAAATTATTCATGTTTTATAGTCAATGAAATTAGGATCGTTAAAACAAATATGATTAGTGATATTTTACATCTGCATACTTCCTTATTGTTTGCATAGTATTCGAAATTTTTTTGCTTAAAAATGTAAAATTAATTGTTCACATTAAAGCAATATTATATTGGTAATTTATATGAAAAAGTAATCAAATTGAAAATGGTTACTTTTCAAGAAAAATAATATGAAATATTTTACACCAGATAATTGTAACTTATCAAATTTAATTAACAATTTAATAATAACTAACTAACTTATTGAAATAAAATTTATACTAGTAAACATAGCCGAAAATTTTCAATATAATTTACAAATAGCCTAAAAATGATAAATTTGACCACCTTCCACAAAGACTATTTATGTATTATAGAATCTTATAAAGAATGAACGGTTTATTATAAATCACTCGATTACCTACAAAAATTAGATAAAAAATTCGATAAAAATTTAGTTTATTTTATTTACATATATTCTTGATTAATCAGCCAAAAACTACTCTTTAACTAGCTTATTTAATAGATAATGGTGCAAATTCTTATTTATTAATTCATTTCTTAATGACTGATCGATAACAACTTTTGTATCAGTATTTCAGAAGTTATGAACAATTTAAAGTAATGACTGGTGGTGAGGCGTGGGTTTTTCGGATGTACTTTTTGTCTCACTTAGGTATAAAAATGAGAATAACATCCAAAGTACTGGTCCAAAGTTGTTATCGACCAGTCATTTTCTTAATTACATCATTATCTATTATATAAGCTAGTAAATTATAGACGTTGCCATTTGAACAAATAAAGTTGACACCGCTATAAGTTAAAAGAGCTTATTCTAAAAAGTAATTTATAACTGATAAATAAAAAAACCCAGCACAGGGGGGTCGCGGCACAGTGGTGACGTGCATTAGTTGGATCAAGTATAATGATATCTGATAGTGATTAAAATCACTATAAAAAATAAACGCTTCGATGCAAATCTTTAGATAGAGTTTAATTTTAAAAAAATTGGTGTTTAATTCCAAAAGCTACTTGATCTGCTAGTTCCTTTTAATATCTCGATAAAGATAAAGTATGTCAAAAAAAAAAGGGTTTATTAAAAAATATTATTTCTCATAAAAAAATTGTGTGGATCCATAAACTTTTCAATAAGTTATAGCATTATAAAGTTAAATGTAATATAAATAATAAAATTGAAAATTTTCACACAAAAATAGCATTTGGTAGCCGTTTTCACCATGAAGACAAGTCCAGAGGTCAAATTTTTTTTTTTCACATTAAAGTATATTACATTAGCTTTAATTTAAGATATATATAAAAGTGTCAGACCTTCCGGAACATTTTCAAAAGTTATGTTGAAAAAGTAAATTTATTGTGAAAAAGTTGTCATTTTAAATCCCCCC
>NW_026099573.1:29373200-29388560 GCF_025091365.1 Daktulosphaira vitifoliae
AAAAAAAAAGGGGAAAAAAAAAAAAAAAAAAAAAAAAAAAAAAAAACACATCTTAGTAAAACCAATACCTTCTCAGCTTCGCATCGAAGCTAAAAATATACGTAAATAATTACAATCAAATTTTTTTCCCATTATTGGATTTATTTTGCGCTAGATAAAGTAGTTTGTGATAATCCAATCACATTGTACAAAATAATATATTAATGGTTTTAAAGCATTAATTGACTGTAATCCTTGACGCACCATTTGTCTAAAGTATTTCGCAAATCGTAATAAAACTTCATTAGCTCTTAGTTGAGGTTCTGTAGCACCAATTTCAGTAATATATCTTAAATTAAAATCATTTTAAATTATTAAAACATAAAAAATTAATTATTGGATACTCAGTTACATTGATGTATTCAGGAGGGCTAAAAGTGTTCCCATTACAAGATATTTTGTCTATATTAATGATATTTTAGTGATGTGAGATCTTTTATGTATTTGAACGATAAATATAATTAAAATGTCTACTAGAAAATATAGAATTTCCAAACACAATTATTCTGTAATAAATGTTTTTTTTTTACATTGTAAATTATATCTGAGTCAAGAAATACGAAACATTTTTTATAAATTTATGCTGAAGTTTTAGTTTATATTACAAACAATATATTTATCTAATTTAACATAAATTTGTTAAACATTAACAAAAAATTTTAGTCTATACAAGATTGCATAAATGGTACTTTGCTAAGATATTCAATAGACATATTTATGAAGATATATTTTGTACGATAAACAAATATTATTTTTATCATAAATTAATTTTTTATTCGGATACTTGATAAAAAGAATACATTTAAAACATTTTATAATTTTACCTATTAGTTTTAGTACTTGATTTAGTACAAAACTTAGTTGCACTACTTGTAACTTTGTATGAACACTTATACATTCATTATTAACAGATAATGTAATTCATCTCCACTATCTAATGTTTCATTGATTGCTGTTAGAGAGTTATCAAAAATTAAGAATGTGTATCTAATTAGACAAACTAGATGAAATAAGATACGCTAATGTAAATTATATTTAAATGTACGATATAAATACAAAAACAATTTGGTGGCCTTTGGATAATGTAATGCCAATCAGATTAGTAATAGGATCATTACTATTGTTACAACTCCTCAAGTGACTTTTATATCCCAAAAATTAACATTATAAAAATTAATTAAATTTGAGTTGCAATTTTTGTAGTGTTGTGCAATAAACAAAACATAAAAAAAATCTAAAGAAAGAAAAAATACGGATGAATGAAGGGATGTATTATATGGGAGTCTCGATGTTTAATGTGTATAGTAAAGTTTAGCCTTAACAATTTAAGCGACTCAACAAAGTTATCACTATCTTATCTCTTTCAATTTTTGTTTACTACGTAAAGTTTTAAAGAGTAATGCATGAAATACATATTCGAACTTACTTTGATTTCTTATGTAATTATTTGAGTTGATTTTGTATTAATTTCTCAGTTCAGTGATAGCAATGGCTTGTCAGATCTTGTATTTATTTCAATTAATTAGATTTATGTGTAGAGTAAATTTGTTATTGTTATTTAAGATCTAAAAAATATTCAAAAATAAATATTTATTTTCTGGCTAACAAAAAACTGAAGTAAGTTTTTTAATAGACATATTTTAAATGCCAAACAAATAAATTTTTATAATTTTGGTTTGAATATTTAAAAAAATTATACTTTTTTTGAAAATTATAGATATTAATAGAAATATTTTATTTAAATAACTAAATTAACATAATAAAAGTGTTTTTATAATAACACAAAATTTCCTATAATATTCAATCATAGGAAAATGAACTTATCTTACTATTGTAAATAAAATTAAGTAAGATTTATGTTTTTTTTTTTTTTTTTGATAACTGATAACCTATATTATTCCGCAGTTTGCAATGTATATAATTGTACAAAAATGTAAAATTATTTAATGAGAAGAAATTTATAATATTTTAAATAGTTTAAGTAACTTAACACATGTTACCTGATAAAATGGACGAAAACCTTAAAGTTGACTTAATGGCCGGTGCAGCTGGAGGAGGAGTTTCGGTATTTGTCAGTCATCCATTAGATACAGTTAAGGTGAAAATGCAGTTGTACCCTGCGTCATTTAAAAATATGGGTGTGTGCCTCAAGCAGATTTTTAACAGACAAGGTATACGTGGCTTATATTGTGGAACAATACCTGCACTGACATCCACTTGTGCAGAAACCGCAGTCATGTTCGGTACTTATGGCCAATGTCAAAAAATAGTAGCTTCCAAATTGGATGTTGGTACAGACATAACAAAACTAAATTACTTACAAAACGCTGCTGCCGGAGGAATGGCTTCGGTAAATAATCCATGTTATTAGAAAAGTTAGTTAATTTTAAAATTTCATAAGTATTTTATTAACTGATTATTTTAAAAATAAATTATGAGCGTATTTACAAAGAAAAATATGAAGAATAAAACTTTTAATGATGAAGTTAATATATATTATATCATTTGTCAAAGTTATATTTTAGAAAGAATAAAAAGTATTTCTTTTGTGTATCTCCCTATCTTAAGGAAGGAGCTTTGAAAGAACCTCTGAAATAAGTGATATGTAGTACTATATACAAGCTGAAATATTATATACTAGTAGAAATTTTTGGTTTTTTTAAGTATCTATAAGTAATAATTATGTATATATAAATATAAATATAATAAATCATGTTTCATTATTTCATAAATATTTCCAATACTTTTCTATTTAATTTATAATATTTTCTAAACAATATTATGAAAACTTACCACTTATGAACGTAATTCTACATTTTTGTAGCCAGTGCATTTTTTATACCAGTTTTGGTATAAATCATATATATTATTAATAGTATTATTGATTGTATAGGTGCTCACTTCTTTGGTTCTATGTCCAACTGAATTGGTAAAGATACGAATGCAAGCTGATTATGGCGTCAATAAAAAATCTGCTGCTAAAGTAATTAGAGAAACCTTTAAGACTGATGGTTTTAAAGGATTTTTGCGAGGACTTAGTTTTACGCTAGCAAGAGAGAGTATCGGAAACACAGTATTTTTTGGTACTTATGAATGGTGTCGTGAATTTTTAAAACCAAAAGGACAATCAAAAGAAGGTTGTAGCGTTTTCGCTACAATGATATCGGGTTCTGTTGCTGGAGTGGCCAACTGGGTGGCTGTATATCCATTTGATGTTATTAAATCAAAATTACAGAGTACGACTGGAAAAGTTTCTCGAAAATTTATTTGGGAACAAATTAAAGAACAGGGTATACGATCGTTATATAATGGATTGAGGCCAACTTTAGTAAAAACAATTCCAACGACGGGTCTCATGTTGGTCGGAGTAGAATACTCAAAACCATGGTTTAAAAAACTGTTGTGTTTAACACAGAGTTCAAATCCTCCAGATAATATCAAAGCCGATAAAGAAGTATTTTCGTATTGTGATTTTTTATCCGGATGGACAGCAGGTTAGCAAATGGAACTAGATGTTTTTGTAATTCAATTTTTTTTTCTGATATGTAGGCATAGTTTCTACTTGTATTGGCCACCCAATGGAAACTATCCGAGTAGTACAACAAGTAAAAAACGTTAGCCCTTTGCCTGCATTTAGAGAGATTTATCGAAAACATGGTGTATGTTCATATCAAATTTAAATAGATAAAATTATAGATTTATAGAACATTTATTAATTTATAATTGTACACTAGTTAACCCTTTGACGCACAGGTTCTTTTTTGTTATAATATATATTTTTTTAATTTAATTAATTAAAGAAAATTCAGAAAAACGATAAAATCCTAAAAATTTAACAACTATTTGAAAGAGAATTGAATCCATCTCCAAAGAGATTATACTCATGTAATAATATATTTATTAAAATTAGTAACCATAAAATTGCATTATACTTAAAATGGATAAAATTTAAAAAATGAAATTTGTTTTAGGTATAAATAATAAAAAAATATGCTTAACTTTACAAACTATTTAACAAAAAAATAATAATACAAAATATTCAGTGCATTCAATTTATTTGATTTGTCAAGACTTCATACACCATTCTGTATATTATAATACATAAAATATAACATTTATTATATTTTATCATTATTATTATTACAATAAATGCTTATCGATGAAGGGAAAACTTTTTATAAGATTTAAACATTTTTTTATAAATATTTTAAAATTAATAAATGTTCAAATTTTTGCTTTTAAATATCTAAGAAAATAATATTTGCATTTGAGAAAGCATACAAGTTTTAATAAGCTTATCAACGGTCTTATAATTAAGATATTACAGGTTCTAATTATTTAAATATTTTGTTAAAGATTCCAGGTTTTTATAGAGGCATGATGTTTCCTGTATTAAGCAGTGGAATTGTAAATTCTGTAGTGTTTGGAGTTAATGGGAACACTATGCGATTTATTCAAACCAATTTTAGGGAAGATATAACAGAAAATGATAGGTCAGTCCGATTTTGTTGTAATGCTGAAAGTCTACATAAATATTGGCATGTTGACTGTTTTTTATCGGGATGTGTTGCGGGAGTTTTCAGTACTTTAATCAACATACCAGTGGAATTAGTAAAAACAGTTCTTCAAGCTTCAAGTATGATT
The DNA here is from genome assembly GCF_025091365.1 of Daktulosphaira vitifoliae. Taxonomy (NCBI): domain Eukaryota; kingdom Metazoa; phylum Arthropoda; class Insecta; order Hemiptera; family Phylloxeridae; genus Daktulosphaira; species Daktulosphaira vitifoliae. The sequence continues at coordinate 29,377,884 of NW_026099573.1, forward strand.
TATTTCTTAAACTAATTTAGTTCACATTAAAGTTCTATATTTAATTATATTTTAATAATGATAATGTTTGTATTGTCACTTCTGACATTACTATGTCAACAAATGAGTTGTAACTGGTAGAATGTGAGGGTAACTCCCCAAGATGAAAATAACTACATGGTAATAATATATTTGGAGGGTGTACTAAATAATTCGTTAAGTCTTGAGCACGAAACCATTAAAAAGACTATTGTAATGCTTCAGATATATCATTATTTGTAACACCTGATAAAAAAATGGGACGAAATAATCCAACAAGACTTATTCAGGAAATATATAAAAAAAATGGTATACGAGGTCTATACCGAGGTGGATTTGTCTTATTACTTAGGTGAGAAATACAATAACTAATTTTTATTTTTAATTTTTTTATTAACATGATATTTTGTTTAGGGACGTACCTAGCACAGGAATTTACATATTATCATATGAACATATTTGTAGTCTATTAAGAAACTATTCAGATGAAAAACGAAAAAATGATACATTTCCGTGGCAAATACAATTATTTGCTGGAGGCATGGCTGGTAAAAATTATTAATTAATTTAGTTTTAAAGATACCAAATTGACCTAATTAAAATAAAATTCAAATTCAAATTGAACCAATAAATTTATTAACAAGTTTTATATATATTATTTGAGTAAACATTTATTTACTTTGTAGGAATAGCTTGCTGGGCATCAGTTTTACCTTTTGATGTAATCAAAACTCAAAGAATGCTTGATAGCGTTGATAATCCACAATGTAAAAGCTTTTGGTATTGTACAAAAATGATTTATAAGAACGGTGGTATTGCAAGATTTTATCAAGGTTTTTGGGTGTTAAGTACAAGAGCTTTTCTTGTCAATAGTGTTGCGTTTTTTGTTTATGAATTTTTATTAAAAGCTTGTTCAAATTTCAATAAAATGCCAAGTACATCAACTCATTTGACTTCTTTAACAATCAAAACTGATGATAAATATTCAAAATGGAATTAAACAAGAGCAGTGTTTTTTTATAATCAGTTTTACGATAGATTAAGATTATTTTGTACATATTTTTTATATTTTAATATTGTATGATTTATTAATATTTTTTGTATGTCATATTTCATAAGAATCGATACATCAATTATAACCCATTAAATTATCGCGATAATAAATCAGCATTTAAAAGATAAATTAAATTATTTTAAGTTTTGAGAAACAAAAATATAAAATATACATGATTCATTCAGTTAAATGGTTAGTATAGGTGTGGGGCAGTGAAACGGTTTATTTTCAAAGATAAATTATAAAATAAAAAAATGAATAAAAATTAATTATTATTTATTATGTTGAAGTACATGCCATTTATTTTTGAAAAATGATGTCCTCAAGATGATGGCCATCTCTTCTCAAGCACTCTTCTAGCCTACTTCATATATTTCCACTACACGGTGTATCACTTCCAAAGGTGTACTAGCGATTTCTTCTTTAATTTTGATTTTTAATTCATCAATATTTTGAGGTTTCCTTGCGTAGACTTTTTTAATGTTCCTACAAAAAGAAGTCACTTCAACCGGATAAATTTAACGATAACGCATGTTTTCGTACAGAACGTTTTGGTCTCTTTATGAGAGTGACCCTAACAACAGCGACGTTTTGAGGCATACAAATGGTTTTTTTTCGTACAGGCTTCTTTTTTTAATGCTGAACACTTTCTTTAAAATTGGTTATCTATATTTTTATAGCCTTAACCGATGGTACCGAATCATGGCGTTTAAGATTAAAATGGAGACGAAATGAACGCTTGTGGATACGTAATTTATTATTTTTGTAAAACGATTTTATTGCATAAGCAAGTTATTCACCACTCCACTGTTCTATATTTACTAAAAGGCATGTTGTTTTTGAACTAATAATATTTAGTGAGAATTCTTATCATAATTACTATTGAGAAAATCTATTTTTAAAATCGTCCGTTTCAGTGCCCCGCCCTGTACTTTCAATTTATAATTTTAAGTTTTTCATATTTATAAATTGAGTAAAAGACTAGCCTTTCCTCCCAAAATAATTTTGTTTTTGATATGCTTTTAGCCTTTACTTATTAATCGTTTTGATTTGCTTATTCAAATTAAAGCTAAATTTTTGGAATAATTAAACTTTACATCATACATATTTTCATTAAAGTGTTTTATATCTAATAATGATTAATTATCGACTTGAAAAACTTAGAAAATAATACATTTGATAAAAAAGCATGTGATGAATTAGAAAAAGCAAACAACTTACCAGCTCTTAATTTAGTAAATGTATATAAAGGTTTACCTATATATTGGTTACTAGGTATTGTATTATTGATCTACAATTAACTCACAATAGCTCACAAGACTGTACCGTATATACTGTATATTATAAAACAATAAAAATGATGTAATAGGTTGTTTGTATAAAAATTTGATAAATATGTATCATTAAAAAAAATAAGAATATTTGTTTTAATATATTAGAAATAACATTCATTTGTTTTCATAATTGAATGCCAGCTACAATGAATTATTAAATATTACAATTTTAATTGGTAAATATTGTATGTTTTTAATGACTATTTTTTTTAACATCATTGAAGTGTCAAAATAATTTAACAAGAGTACTCCTTGAATTTTCATTAAATATATTGAACAAAAAATCATTTTTTTTTTTAGAATTTTATATTTTAACTTGTAATTGGTAGTCTAGTAATGTTATTCAATACCGAGTGTCAACTACTTCAAATGTGTGTAATATATCATCGTACTTACAAATTACTATGAATACCTTAAAATTAAGTAGTTATTTATTCTACATTGTACTCTTAACTATAGTTTCTTTATCTTGCGCAATTACTTTTTTAATAAGCATAGACATACTTTTATATGTGAATCCCTTTGAAAAAACACATATTGAATTTGGAACATACTATAGAATTTTATGTAAGGCTTTATCGACTGCATGCTTTATATCCAGCTTAGTACTTTTTTGTAAAATCTCTTCATCATTGGAGAGATATAATATGAATATAGAAGCATATGAACTATATGCTCCATTGACTAGAAAAGATCGGTATAAGTATTTTAAATTTATAATAATAGAGGGATTTTTCTTGTTGTGTACAATGTTACCGATAAAATTAGTGTGGATGTCTTTGATGTACAAAAAGAAAGATAGCTATTTCAAGCTTATATTTTTCGTTTTGATATACTTTGAAAACTTGATTATGGCTATCATTGAATGGTATTTCGTTATGAAATGTTGGAAATTAAAATTAATGTTTCATAAAATTAACAAAAACTTGAAAGAATTAATGGGTATATACTCAAACGATTTTCGGCCAAAAGACAATGTGTACAACAAAAACAAAATTAAAACCAATTGGTGCACACGTGTATGGCGACACCCATCATCCGTAAAAGTTTCTAGTAAATGTATCTATATAGAATCGGAAGATATGGCGAAAATTGTCGAAAAATTGAGAATCAGGCACCAACTTACTCGTGAAGCTGTAAGCAGTTTGATTGATTTATTCAATATACCTTTGTGCTTGTCTTTATGTGCACTGAGCATAAAGACTTTATTCGATATATACTACGAAGTTTTTAAACTGCGAACTTTAGTTTATGAATTCAAAATTTATATCTACTTATGGCTATTGCAATACTCATACAGATTTTATATGATAGTTATGACTACCGACACAACAATGAAGCAGGTGAATAGTTTTAAAATTATAACTACAGCAATTATTAAAAATATGTGTAATACCAATAACTTCGTATTTATGGATTGAAGTAAAAATGTATGTCAAAATATCAAAATAAGCTATTTTTTGCAGTAGAACAATTATCAAAGTATAATATTGATAGTATAATCAATTAAATAGGTACTCAAATTTTATAAAACTATATTAAATGTTTTTAAAGATTAATACATTTGATATTATACTTAGTAAAATATTTCTTATATAAATTTGAAATAATATATTAACATACAGGTATTAAGAAATATTATTATTTTTTTAATTAAGTATATCTTAAATCGATGTATTGGAATTTAGATCAAAAAATGAAAGCAGGAAAAAATGTGATAGTCTAATGAAATATATTTCTAAAAATAAAGTATTATCAATTTCATAAATTATTTTAAAATTTGAATAAATTAAAATTGAAATTAATTTATGTATAAGAAATTAATAAATTAATTGAGAATTATTTCACACTAATGATGAGTTATTTCATTATAGGCGAACAAATCAAAAATGCTTATTACAAATTTAAACAATCGTTACTTGAATTCAAGTGTAAAAGAAGAAGTAATTGATCTTTATCTTAAATTTTAAAGTCTTACGTATATTTATTTAGATTAAATTTTAATATTTTGTAAATAAATTTAGCTTCAACTCTTTTTTGATCAATTAAACAACACGACAATGGAAATAAACGCATGTGATATTATTCCTTTAAATAACAACCTAATAACTTCTGTAAGTTGATAATGTTAATTATTTTTTTCTTTTCTTCATCTTTAGTAAATTATCTCTTATATGAGAGAAAAACCTATTTATTTATACTCAATGTAATGGAACTTAAGTTAAATGCAGTAAAGCATGTGCGATATCAACTATACTACACGCTCGTTTCTAGTAAACTCAAAGTATTATTTAATTTTTTTAAACAGGCGATTGCTGCAGGAACCACTTACTTGGTGTTATTGTTACAATTTAACTAAAACGACGCAAAGTATTCAATATTACGCATCAATAATTTTTTTTTATAGGTAAATAACTTGAGTTTCAATTTCAATATTGTTAAATTACATAAAATAGGGGTAAGTACACAGAGTACTATTAAATAAAAATTGTTCTATTAAAGTTATTTAAAATATAAAAATTAAAATTATAATGGTTTCAGATATATTATTATTTCTAATATTATACTGGCGTCTTGAATTCATTGCATAATTTATCTTTGGAATGATAGTCACAGGTCCTGGAGATTATAACTATATAAATACATTCATTAAAACTTCATTTTTTCAACTCATCATTACACATTTTAAAACATTTTTAAAGTTTGTTATTGAAACTTAAAAACAATATGATATCGTGTAGTAGTATATTAATAAACATTTTTTTTTATATAAAATTTGATATTTTGAATATTGAACTGTATTTTCTCTAGATAAAGAATATTTTCAATATTCTGTTATTATTCTAATCACTATAAAAGTTTGTACGATATTGTAAAAATATGTTAATTTTGTCTCAAATTATTATATGTACAAAAACAAAAAAGCAATTATAATCTAGTTCAAGGACTAGTATACAGTAACCTGTGATAAAAGCACAAACTTTTTTTACATTTAACTTGATATATATGTTAACTATACAGAATTTTTATTTTTCTAAGCTTATTAAACTATCAAAATATAGAAATTAAATTAATAGTGAGACCAAAACTCTGTTTATTGAGTAATAAACAGAAATATATTAAATAATAAAAGCATACATTAACCCTGTTGATAGAGTAAAGTCTAGTTCGTATTAAGCAATGGTGGGCATTAACTAGTTAAAAAGTTAATTTTTTTTTTATCTTTTCAACTTAACTAGTTAATTATTTTTCTAATTAACTTTTTAATTTAACTAATTAAATTTTTTGTTGGAAAAACTTAGCTTTTTTCAGTTAATTAGTTAAATAACAGTTGAGATAAATTCAATATTTCAAAAAAAATGTATGTTTTTAAACCCTGTTTAATACGTTGTTTAATTTTTAAAAAAATGGGAATTTCTCCTCCAAATATTATATAATATATTTTTATAACAATTAGTTAAATCTTCTGGATTTTTTCAAAAATGTACATGATTTTTAACTGATTTTTTTTAATAATTAGTTTTTAAGATAAAATAATGCAACCAACACAAAAATGTATAAAACGAATAAAAAATTGTTTTGTTATTTTTAATATTTTTTTCCTAAGTTTAATAGGTGTGATGAGTTGTATGATAGGATAGACAAAGACAAAATAAGTCTGAAATTTGCAAAAGTAAGAGAAAAATGGTCTAAAAATTATCACTATGTAAGGTGTATAAATAGTGTTGAAAGTAGATTGCTATCAAATGATTATGTGAAAAAAGGTGGAAAAAGTATTTTTAAAAGTTACTGAATGAGAAATATCCAAAAAAGACATTGGAGGATATCTCGTAGAACAAAGGACTAGTATATTTAATTAGTGAGAAAGAGATATGGGAGGCTGTTGCATCAATGAAGAAGAATAAAGCAATAGGACCAGATGAAGTGCTTAGTAGACGATGGAAAATATTAGCCGGTGTTGGCATAAGGTGGTTGAAGGAACTTTTAAATGAAATCTTATTAGAAGGGTAAATTCCAAATAAATGGAGGAATAGTAATGTGATGCCGATATTTTAGGTAAAGGTGACATACAGGAATATGGAAATTATAGAGGCATAAAGCTTATGAGTCATAGTATGAAAATTTGGGAGAAGATAATAGATAAGAGAATAAGAAATGAGACATCGGTATCTAAAAACCAGTTTGGATTTATGCCTGGTAAGTCAACAATGGAGCCATTATTTTGTGTGAAGTAACAAATAGAAAAAAAGAAAAAGCTTTGTATGGTATTTATAGATTTGGAGAAAGCGTACGATAGAGTACTGAGAGAGACTATAAAATGGTCATTAATGAGAAAAGAAGTACCGAAAAAGTACATTAATATTATAAAAGATACGTATGATGGCATTTTTACCAAGGTAAAAAGTGTAGAAGGAGTATCAGAAAGTTTTAGAGTAAAAGTAGGTGTGTACCGAGGTTCTGCTTTAAGCCCTTACTTACTTTCTACAGTGATGGATGAAATTCCTAGAGAAATACAAGCTTCAGCTTCAGCTGTTGAAGAAAAGGGTTTAAGAATAAGTAGAAGTAAAACAGAGTATATAGAGTACAAGTTTGACAAAGGAGAACAAGAGGTAGGTGAAATGAGGAGACCAGTGACAATAGGCGAGGACGTGATTGGAGAGGTGGAGAGTTTTAAGTATTTAGGATCGGTTGTGCAAAAGAGGGGTGGTATTGACGAGGATGTATGACACAGAATTAAGTGCGGGTGGTTGAATTGGAGAAAAGCTTCTGGTGTGTTATGCGATAAGAGAATTCTAATGAGGCAGAAAGGTAAGTTCTATAAGACTGTAGTGAGACCGGAAATGATGTATGGTTCATAGTGTTGGGTGGTTGATAAGAGATGAAGAATAGAAGAATAGAGCAGAGATGAAAATGCTTAAATGAGGGAGGATAGAGGGAGTAGATGTAGCGTCAATCATGAATAAGATGAGAGAAAATAGACTTAGATGGTTTGGTCATGTTATAAGGAGAGAGGAATTGGAAGCTGTAAGAACAGTTATAGGAAGTTATGTTGAAGGAAGAAGGGGTAAAGGAAGATCAAATAAGAGATGGAAGGATGTTATTAAATGCGGTATAAGGATAGCTGATGTAAACGTAGATGATTTAGGAGATCGTGTCAAGTGAAAATTTAGTATAAGGGTGGTGGGTATAAACCTCAAGTAGTTTGGATTAAGGCGAAGAAAAAGAAAAAGAAGATTCAGCTTTAAAAGCTGAAAATCGATTCTTAGCTTTCTCTTACATCACCGACCAATAAAAAATGAATTCAAAAGATTTAGCCAAAAAATTAATTTTAAATGAAATAAACTTTTTTTAAACTAGTTTATTTAAAAAAAAATTTAATTTATCTCTTAACTTAACTTGAGTTAATTATTTCCATTAACTTGGATAAAACATCTTTTTAAGATCAAAGCCCATCTTTGGTATTAAGTAAGTTTTAATGAGGAAATATATAAATAAATAATGGTTTAACGAATTTTTGTTTATTCAAAATAACAAAATAATGATAAAGTTTATTACGAGGAGTGACAATAAAAAACCTCGTATATTGAGTAATTTTGCAATTCAATCTCATAACATTTAATTATAATGAATGTAAAAAAGAGTTAGTTACTTAGGTATAAATTTTTTTTTCTTAAAAATAATTTTTCTATAAATAAGATAATTGCAAAGAAATTGAAGCAAAAATTATTAGGTTAATTATTCAAATTTAACAAATTAATGTATAAACCTTATTTGTTTCAAAATAAATATAATATGTAAATTTTAGAGCTGTTGGACTTTTACTCCAAATCAAATTTTTTTCATTAATTACTTAATATTGATAAATAATAATATTCTATATCTAATAAAAAAAAAATTCTTATAGCATAAGTCTTATAACATTATTTTATAAACTTAGAATAATATTTTCAAAAGAGTAACATATAAGATTAAAGTTTCAAAAAAAAATTTAATTATATAATTTCAATTTTGCAGTAACAAAAACACATGTAAAAATAGTCTATGATGAAATATTCATCAAGTATTGACTTATAACTATACAATTAAATTATTTATTTCAATATTGAACTTTTACCCCTGTTTACTATGTTTTATATTAGGTAATTGAGGTATTAGTTTAAGAGTAATATAATCAATAACTTAAAATTTATTAAGAATTTCAAAATATTATTTAGAAATAAAATATTTGACATAAAAATCTATAAGAATAAATGATCAATGAATTTTTGTAATAAAACATTTTTATCTCATTCTTTTTTAATCGGTTGGATCCATATTTTCTTAACGTATTATTAGACATTTTTTCAATTTATATATTTGTACTTTTTTTATATCGATAGCCGTGTTTATGATTTAGTAAATAAGTATACTACTATTAAATAATTTAAATAATAATACTTTCAATGCTTTGCAACGAGCTCATTTGAATTAATAGAACATGGCTACATTAATGTTATTCTTGAAATAAAATGAATTAAACTTAAAATTTTTTATTTTATATAATCAATAAATGGTTCAATTTTGACTGTTTTTTTCTTTGGATCAAAACTTGCTGTTATTTCATTCAATGTTTTTCCTGTAGTCTCCGGCATGAATATCCATCCGTAAAATGCAGCTAATAAACATACAGTGGTATAAAATGTCCAAACAGTTTTAATTCCTACATTTGACACCATCATTGGATATATTTTTATAGCAACAAAAAGTAGCTCGTATTTAACAGATTGTACAGCTGCATTGATTATACCTGTAAAATAATTATTCATCATATTAAATATTCTTAATAAATTATAAAAAAACAAAATATACCTTTGACATGCATAGGATATAATTCACCAGCGATACTCCAAGGTATAGGCATTATTGCTAACATGTTAAAAAAAACGAATATAAACAACGCAACAATAAGCCAATTATCATGCACGGATTCTTTTATATTTTCAGGAGCATACATATAAACAGTTATTGCTGACAATGCAGAGAACGTACCCAAACCCGATATAATGGTCAGTATTCTTCGTTTAACTTTGGATAGAAAAAAGTATGTTAAGTTTCCAATTATTCGAGCAAATGCAAGATACATTGAAATGGTAATCCAATCCGTTTTAATTCCAAAACCGCGTAATACGTCTGATGAATACGACAACAAAACGTGAATACCGGAGTACTGTTGCAATAGCGTTAAGATTATTATATGAACGGTTGGCTTCCATACATTGGGTGCAGTATATGTGGACAATGCCCATACTTTAGAGGGTTCAACAGGTGGGTTGGTTGTTATCTCAACGTCCTCCTTTATCGACGTAGATTCTACGCCAAGCCACTGTTCTGCCCGATTGGCCTCATCGTTTCGACCACGAGATCTAAGCCATAGAGGTGGTTCTGGTATAGCAAATAGAGCGATCGAACCACATAGACTGATTACGCCATAAATTGCCGCTATAATTCTCCAATTGAAGTACTTACCTAATGCTGATGCGATAAACATACTCAATCCACTGATAAGGTTACTTAATGCTAAAAACATTGGTCTGTAAGTTGTAGGACAAATCTCAGCCGCATAAATACAAACTAGCATACCACAACCTATACATAAAAATTCAATTTTCGTGTTAATTTTTTTAAATCTGTACAGACTATTGAAGCGATAGCTGCTTCTTAAAGAATAAAGTTTTTACTTTTTATATATTGGAACACACTATATCGAATAAACACTCTCTTAATACTTAAAGCTGTGATTTGGTTAATATACTTTAAATAGATTATATATACAATAAGCCTTTATTGTATATATATATTAATATGTATCTAAAATGTAATTTTTTACTGTCACTTTAACTGTATGTATCAACTTTAAATTTGTTTTAGGAATCATAGTGTTTACTGCTGTATAGATTATGCTCATGTGACAACTAATGGCGATTAGCATAGTATAAAGTATTCACTACTAAGCACTAATATGTTGATATAAGCTTTACTATTAAAATAAGTGATAATGTCTTAAAAAGACAAAAAATATTCTTTAGAAGAGAAATAAAAATCGTCTAATGAAAGAGTTTTTCTATGTATTTAAAACCAAGGTCCAATAATTAAGAATATTTAATTAAAAAAATAAACATGAGAGGATATATATATATATAGTTATAGTTATACGTACATGATATATTTTCCTAAGATGACATTACTCTATGTATGATTTCGGTTAACAAAAAAAAAAAAAAAAAAAAAAAA
>NW_026099573.1:29388611-29429429 GCF_025091365.1 Daktulosphaira vitifoliae
AAAAAAAAAAAAAAAAAAATAGAAATAGAAATACACAATATTGTCTAAAAAAATAATTTTAATTTAAAATATAAATTGTCTACTTACCATACGAAAGTCCAAGTACGGTTCTTGCAATTAAAATGTAGTGAAAACTCTTGGCATATACCAGTAAAGACCAGCCTAAAATTATTGGTAGATAAGATATTTGCAAAATTTTTTTTCTTCCAAATTTATCGGTCACCATCCCAGTAGTTATTATACCAATTGGACACACCATATTTGGTACACTAGCTGAAAAATGGTCACAATTTTTTTTAAGAGTTAAGTGGGAAATGGATATTTTGATATTTAATAAATCGAAATTTTAATCGGTAAATAGAAAATGTGCCATGGATGTAGTCCAAGAATTTAATAATTGTTAAAAAAAATTGTAAAATTTTAAGTGAATCAAAAATTATAATTATGGTAGCTTATCATTTGTTAGTTATCTGAGGATAGCCTTGTGTTATATTTCAATTTTTATAACTTACCAATCCATGATGCTTGTTCATTATTGATATGGATATCTGACAAAGGATCTTTTAATTGCGCCAAAATTATTGAAGAATATGTTAGAGCAGAGCTAGTGATAAATATGTGGACATTTATCAAAAGTGCACACATTAACTGCAAAATTTATAAAAATTATTTTATTAGTAAAAATACATATGCTATTGGTACATGTAAATAAAAAATTGTAATATGTACATACAAATAATATATTTATCTTTTTATAAAATAAGTCAATGTACTTACGAGCTTCAAAAGTAAAAGAATCTTGCTTTGTTTCATATTTAATTTTGCTTAGTTATGAAAATAAAATAAAAATATATGGTACCCATTTCACAATGAACAGCATGTAGATGAGTAGTATGCCAACAACGTCGAAATCACTACTACTTCATGAATTTGTATACGATTCACACTAAAGCAAGCAACTGTGGCCTCTTAAAAATGAATATGTTTGTTACACAAAACACTAATCAATTTTTTAATTTTCATGCTGTAAAAATTATTAATAAAAAACAAATCACAAAAATTATATGATTTATATTAATTGCAGCTGTAAAAAAATATCCAAATTTATTAATTAGTGGTAAATTATCACTTTTAAATCTCTTATTAAATTATTTGAATCAAAGTTTGGATAAAGCTTATGTTCTTCAGTAATATTCCTAATACTCGCCAAATTTTAAGGTTTGATTGTTTCCTGTTTATTTTCGGTTGTTTAAATAAAGCACATAATATCAGTGGTAATATTTTATTTTAATCTGATAATCTTTTATTGACACCTCGTTAAATCTTATCGAATCTCATAAATAATATTAACGAGAATTATTACTTATAACTGTTCAAAATTAACATATATATATATATATACACACAGTAAGGTTATTTAATCTTATTGACGCGTGGTCAACGTCATTCATCTGTTTCATTAACACACATCTCATTTCAAAATAAACATCTAATTTGTTAATTTATTCATTCGTAAAATTCCTTATATTAATGGGTTACAAATTGCCAATTAGAATAATTTCTCTTTACTTGGTTATATATCATAATGTCTAATAAACATAAATATAGCTTGTTTTAATTAAGAATGATTATTTTCGGTGGTTAACTTATAAAATTACACGCTACATTTAAATTTCAAAAAACTCAAAAATTAGAATAAAACGTTTTAAAATTTTATTTTATAATATAAAATAATAAGACAATTATATTCAAACGTACTCGTCATTTAGATAATTAAATTTGTTTCTTTTGAAAAAAATATTCGAGAAACTGTTACACATTTAATAATGTTTTAAATATATTAAATATTATTTTTAAATATATTAAAAAAAAATAAAATATAAAAATGAAATGATGTTCTAATAAAGATAAAAATGTTTTATTTTCTACTCCTTGTATAAGGTAAAAAAAAAAAAAGAATCCACTTAAAGCTTAATCTTAAGACTCACTTTAAGTTTTCTCTAGATCTTTTTTAAAGGATTATATAATACACGATGATTATACTATAAGTATTTTTTATCCAGATAGTAAAATTCTTTTAAGTATTCAAAAAGTCATAGACACGTGATTATACATAATCAAACATTCTTTATTTTTTCATAAAAGTAGTAAATATTTTAAAATATATCTAGTGAATAATATACTTATTTACTTTATATATATATATATATTTAAAACCATTTACCTGTCTGTATTTTTTTTTAATTGTTTAATTTTGTTATTTTTTATGTAAAAACTTACTTAAATTAAAAATTATAAATTGTAAATAACTTGAAAAAAATTTTGTAGAGAAATTGAAAACATAAATTAATTTCCAATTATACACTTGAAATGATAACTACGTGCCAAACTTAAAGAATCTTAAAATTACAATAATATTATAAATTTTACATTGGCATTTGAATTAAACAACCTTCTAGCTTAAGAATATAATAATATATATATATATATATATATATATATATTTATATCGAAAAATATTGCATATCACTTGAATTGCATTCTTAAATATTTCTACGAGTTAACATTTTTTCAACGGTTATCAGTTCAAAAAGATGCCGTGGTCTTATCAAATCAAACAAGTTACGGTTTTCCTTGTACGATCAACATTTAGTACCTCTACTTGGACATGTAAACAGTGTTACAAGCGCCATCATGAAATTTTACACATAGATTTCAAGTGAAATGTTTCGTCGCCTAATATTACGTCAGACACTGAACCATCTCCATCTGAAGAAGCAAATGTCCAGTTTACTAGTACCACTCGTACGAATTGCACTGTAGTTCCCTGTATGGCCATTGATCGTGTTCCAGATCATATCATTATCATCATTCGGTCCTCGTATTATTAGGCAGTGGCTCTCAATTTTGAAAATTACCACTGAGTGCACCACTCGTATTGGACTTGCGCGTCGTCTATATCACACAGTTCTAGTTGGCCAAACTACAAACACAGTTCAAGTATATCTTTGTACCACTTATATTTATTATATGAATTGGTTTTCAGTTGCAAAGACTTTATTTATTTTACCACAAATAACGTCACAAAACAACGTCTGCCTGCTATCTACCGTTCGTGCATGGTACAATCATTTGTTGTTAACCGACCAACCAGCATGTATTGATATGCTTATTGGTAGTGACGTATTACTTATTTGAATCAAATATAAAGACAAAGAAAAAAAAGAAGTTTTGCCATCAGCGACCAACACCTATTTAGGCTGGGTAATTATAAGTTAGATAATCAGATAAGTACAGTTCGTTACCGCAAACGATTTTTACAGCTATGTCACGCCCATTATTTGGTAACTCGTCTCAAAATGTTGAACTTTATGTTCCGCACACAGTATCAACCGCTGAATTCAAGTTTTATACAAGCTCGTTCAGCACTAACAAGAACATCTTATGTAGTTGACATCCTAATGACCTCATTAGTTGTTCTTCACTATCTCCAAAAGCCATCAACGCACCAGCACTACATTAGGAATCCAGATGATCGACCACTTACAACGGCGAGTGTTCAGCTTACAACTCACCACCACCACGTAGTATGATCACTTAAATGTACACCGCAAAAAAACGCGCGACTCGACTGCGTTGAAAATAAAAACTGTTTGGACTTTTTATACTAGCATTTCATTAATATCTGTCATATATGACTAGTTATTTATGTCAGAAACTAAAATAAAATAACGCCATTCAATTTTAATAGATTTTAACTTGATAAACAAAACAATAAAACATAGTCTATTTCGCTAGTAGTAGCTAGACCGTAGAATTTATGATGATCGAAAGTGAGAAAATACGTTTATGGTTAATGACAAGTAGAACACGTATGTATAGACCACATGGTGTTTTAAAAGAACTGGCATACTTAAGTATTAGCTGGTGTAGGACACATAAAAGTGTACGACCCGTACTACGGTAAAAACAAACAAAGTGATGAATGTTCGTCAGTGATGGTGACGCTCTATGACTAAAGACGTACAAGAGCACAATATCTTAAGGAAGCTCAACGTACGTAGTGCACAAAATATATACAACATAAAAGGCACAAGATGGCTGATCAACGGCACAGACAAACAAAGACGTTCTTACTGTATACTGAATGGAACACGCACACTGATCGAAACGCTGACACTGCATACGGCAGCAGTCAACGCATTTGGTTATCAATTTACCGGAAAGGATGAGCGATGGGGTAGTTGAGTATTCGAGCAAACGATAGATACATTATTACAGTAATTTTGTCTTTTTTAACAAAGTAGTCACCGAGCAGATCGTTGGAATATGTCGAAAAACATAAATTTCGGAACAATATTGCAGTATTAAAAATAATACCATGTGGGCCGTAGATTTCTACACACTAGATGTGGTATATGTGGACCACATCAACAATTTGTTTACATCAAAAAACAAGTTGGTTACTTCAACATTATCTTTGCCATGAAATAAAAAAGAAAATGGGAAAAATTCTGAAAATAGGTCTGTTATAAAATAAAATGTTATTATAAATTACAAAATAAAAGGAAGTAGCCTTCCTTACAATATAAATAAGGATGGCTTTTGTTATAAAATAAAAATATGTAAATACTGTAATATTATTATATTAGTAAACATATTTTTAATAAGTTACGTCACAAGTGTACATATAAAATGCACAATTAAACAGACACTCCGATTAAAGAATTAATGAAATTCTTAACCTGAACAACTCACAAAAATAAAATTTATTAAAAAATAATGATTATTCTAAAGATTTTAAAATTTAAAAAATAAATAAAAATAAAATATAATTCATTTTTAAATAAACTATTCCTCTAAAAGTTAAATAAAAACATTAAGCATTGAAAAGTTGTTAAATCAGAGATGGCACAATCGCCAAAAAGATTGACACAGAAACGCTTTCTTGACGAGATTTTTTTAAAAATAAGGTGTCAAATGATTCAACAATGGCTCTTTTAGAGATCTGTTTTTGGAGGGGAAAATTTTGATTTTATATTTAATAAGGAAAGATTTTTTATTGGATAACCAATGAAACTTTAAGGGACATGTATGCAACTTATTATTTTATAATTTGAGTGAATATTTTATAAGGGACTTGGTGTTATGTATTTATAATCTTCCATAAAAATGTTGTTTGTTAAAAAAGTCATAATTTATACATTTTAAATACAATAAAATTGCAAGTGCAAATAATATATTACATCTTTTACTGGAATAGATTCTACATCAAACCACTGCTCTACTTGAATAACTTCATCGATGCGACTATGTGATATAAGAAATACAGTTGGTTCAGGTATTGTAAATTAACATAGTTCTCCCCAAATACTAAGCATACTTCTATGATCCTTCAGTTAAAAACATGACCAACAGTAAAACAGAGAACATACTAAAACCGATGGATACAGTAGTAAAACGGCATGAAAAATAACCTTTAAACTGTGGAACCAACTTAAAAAATATAAATTTATAGAAAAATATTTTGAAAAGTATTTTAAAAATACTTAACAGTTTATTGCTCATGAAGTGAATTTAGTACAATTTACAATCAATAACAAACTAAAAAGATGTCGTCATTGACTCAAGTACATACAAAATTTAAATTGACATCAGTATGCAAGAGTTTAATAGAGCTTACATTTTAAATAATAATTATTTGAATTTTAGGATTCAAATCTGTACATAACATTACTCTTAGTCGTTAAATTAATTTGAGAAAAAAGTATTCTAATATTTTTCGTCAAAGCTTTTCGCAAATAGCACGTGTTGTTGGTAATACAATTTGGCAAAAACAAAAATCAAGAATTTATCAAATAAATTTCTGTGATTATTTGTATATTGTTAAAAAATATATATCGTAAATATATATCGTAAATATATAGGTCAATTGATCTCATGTTAATAAACTTTAAAGTGCTGTAAAAGATGAACATTTGTTCGAATAACAAAAATTATAGGAACAAAATTGTTTACAATTCTTTTTCTGTCATATTATCAAGTTAAAAATAAGAGTTTCTATTTAGGAAATTAAAATTAAAGTATTTTATCCCTGAAGAGGTATAAAAAATTATTTGATTATAATATTGATGAATTTTTAAACTAAATGATTTTTAACTTTACAAAAATTAAAAACTTTCAATAGTTTCTGAAAAAATAACAATCATCTTATTCAAAATCAATAACCCGTTTATATGCTTTAATTAGGAAACTTTTGGGATGTTTCATTTTTAGTTCAAATTGTTCAGACCTAAAACTATTAAAATATACCATATATTTTTCACTTAAAACAATTCCTTACAATTTTAAAAGAAAATCGCAAAAAAATTATTATTTAGTGAATAATATTTAGAACGTTCGCTAGTACTACGTGATTAGTATTTGATGTTTGACGTACTCATTAGTACTTATCTATTTAAAAGTAATAGTACTAATTTACTCATTTGTTTCCTTTGCAATATTTTTCGTGACTAATTTGTTGCAAATTGTTGATGTGTAAAATTATCTGTTTTTCATAGTATAAACATAGTAAATAGGTGACCTATTGCCCGTTTAAAATAATTTAACTATATTAAATATGTTTTTTTTTGTATTTTTATGGTAGTAAAATATGTGAACGAAAGAAAATGATTAAACATAATTTATTTTTAAACTGAATGTTTTTTTAAAAAACAAAAAAAAATTTTATATTAATAATCATATGTCTGGCATTATTGATATTTTAAATTACACTGACCTGTTTAAGTTTTACTTATTGAAAAGTTTTAATTAAATTACTTAAACTTGGTATATATTTTTCTTTCTTGTTAACGATAAATAATAAAAAATATGTTTTTATTGTAGCCTAAGACAGCTATAAATATTATAAAAAATATTCAATCAAAAGTTATAAGTGTTGTTAATTAGGTCTACGACACTTTGTATATATATTTTATTACATATACTTGTATAACATATTATACTGGTATATACAGTATATAGTAAGTAATATATAATTTATAGAGTAATCCGTGAATCACTAAATTATAATAATAATTTTGTGAATTTTCTTTCGTATTTTTCAGTTATATATAATTCTTGATTTATCCACTATTAAGTATTTTTATGGTTTATTTCTTATGCTTTGTAAAGGATCAACTTATTTTTAAATACGGTTAACCGGTAAACCAATAAACTGGTAACTCATAATAACTATCATACATCAATAAATATCCTAATAGTATTTGAACACTGATTATGTATGTTAACAATCATTTATACAATTATATATAGCTGAATACGGATGCAGTTGATCGGTTTATCATAAACCACTCGATAATTCGTAAAATACAATGTTGGGAAATACATTTTACTTTTTCTTTTAGTTACATATATTTTGTAATTCAAAATATAAACTGACTAATCATCAGTTATTAAATAATTTTTAGAATCATCGCTTATAACTTATAGTGGTGTAATCTATAAATTTTTTTAATGGCATTATACATATATTGCTTATTAAATAGAAAATTAATTAATTTAAAATAAAATAACTAAGGAAATGAAAAAAGTTTTTAGTATTTCAAAATGTAGACTAAAGGTAAAGAGTAGTCGTTTCTATTTTTATCATTAGACATTTCATAGGATGTGCAAGATGTTTGGAAATATTTTACTATTTCTCTTACATTAATTATCTGAAAATTTAAATTATTAATATGAGTAATTAAAATACTGACATTATTAGTAATTTGAATTATTTATATTATTTATTAAAATGTTTCTTAACGTAATTATAATTACGTTTAGTTAAACAATTAATTGTATAGACAGGACTGTCTACCATAAAGTACTTGTAGATAAACATTTCGTGATCACTAATAGGTAATCGATATCAGTCTATTTAGTACGTGATTTTCAAATGCTGAATGATATGAATAATTGCACGACAATCAATTAAAATTTATACATAATTAAATGTAAGTACTCCATCGTTTTAAACATTTTTAAACCTTTCATTTAATACGATAGCTTTGAAATAATGAAATTTGACGTAGATTCAATAGTGAACATTACACTTAAATTAAACATTTTATTTCATTGTTTTGAAGGTTTATTTCTTAGTAAAACAACGGTTAAGTTTCTTAATTTGTAATAGATTATTTTAGTAGCATAAAAATATAAATATAATACAAAAATATGAATTTTTCTTTTCAGAAGTTATTAGTATCCTTACCACTTTCATTGACAAGAAAAGATAGTTCAATGTTACTCCTCCCCAATAAATGTTGTACCAACTTTAGTTTTTTAAATGGAAATATATGTGTTTAACTGGTCTACAAATAAGAATATGATCCTATAAAAATTACTAGTCGATAACAACCATTGAATTGTTTAGTAATCACTGGCCGTTTCAGTGGTTATTTAAACTCTTAATGGTATTCAGCCGCTTAACTACACATATTCGCCGCATTAATTACCAAACCACCGTTAACTTACTCTTTTTTTAAATTTTTCTTTAATTTCTTTTTTGACTATTTTATTTATATTTTGTTCATAAAAAAAATTTATTATCGCGACGAGTGTCAAAATCGACCAGTTTTATAGACGTTGACATTATATGTAACTTTTTATCATTATTTTCTTTTTCATTTTCATTCAATGTTATAAATGGCTTCATTTGTCTATTAAACTTATGTTACTAACCCCCTCATTTTTATTGTCTCCTTAGTTTTTAAAACCTAACTAGAAGAGTAATGTTAGATTTTTTGGGTTTTTAAATAATATTCAATAGTGACGCAATTTTAAGTATTACACTATCGGTTGTTTTTGATTATTTTTCACTTCAATTAAATAAAATTTTGAATAAGATTTTTCTTTTTTTTACTGTCTATTAAGCCGACTAAATAGAAATAATTTTTTGGAAGTTTTTTACATTTAATAATAAAGGATAAAGATGAAGCGCGGGTATATATATTTATACTACTAGACAATTCAGAACCGCTCTTCTCCTCTCCCCTAGTATAAAGATACTTGAATTTTTTAAATAATGAATTTATATAAATAAATAAATCAAAATAGAAATATAAAAAGTATTTTACACAGAATTGTACATAGTTAGCTAAATTAACGTCAATTAAAAAATAAAAACCAATAAAGAATTATTTTAGAAATTCAATAAATTATTCAATGACACTATTTTTTTTCTTCGATTCAAAACTAGTCGAAATTTCTTCTAGTGATTTTCCTTTTGTTTCAGGCATTAAAAACCAACCATACAGAACAATCATTAAACAAGCGCATGAATAAAAAGTCCAAACAATTTTTATTCCCAATTTTGATACAAACATTGGGTACAATTTGGTAACACAAAAAATAAACACGTATCCTATTGATGTGGCGGCTGCATTCATTATACCTTAACATAAATATATTTTATTAATATATTATTTTCTTAAATAAAAATACAATAAATACCTTTGACATGCATTGGAAATAATTCACCAATTATACTCCAAGGTATCGGCATTACACCTAACATTGTAAAATATACATAAATAAAGAAAAATATAATAATCCAGTTATCGTTATGTGAAACTGAATCAGAAACGTTTTGCAACAAATGTAAGTAGCCAAGGACCAAAGACAGCCCTACAAACATTCCCAAACCTGATATGATTGTAAGCGTCCTCCGTTTAACTCCTGATAAAAGAAAAAATGTTATACTGCCAGTTATTCGCGCAAATGAAAGATACATTGTGACGGTGATGCCATCTTTATGGACGCCGCAATTCCGGAGCACATCTACTGAATATGCCAGCAACACATAAATACCAGACCACTGCTGTATTATTAAAAATAATATAACATGAGATGTAGGTTTCCATACATTGGGAGCAGTGTATGTGGACCAAGCCAACAATTTGACGGATTTAACTGGTTGAGTATCTATTTCCTCAGAATCATCATTTACCGGAATAGAATCTACGCCAAACCATTTTTCTGCCTGAATAGCTTCATCATTACGATTACGCGATCTGAGCCACTTTGGAGGTTCTGGTATGGTAAACAGGCCTAATGCTCCGCAAACGCTGAGTACGCCATAAATCGCGGCTATAATTTTCCAATCATAGTACATACCCAAAAATGATATATTGAACATACTAAACCCGGTAAAAACACTGATTAAGGCTAAAAACAATGGCCTTTGGGCTGTGGGACAGACTTCAGCAGTATATATGAATGTCACTATACCCGAACCTGTAAATACATAATATAATATACTAAAGATTTATTAGTTATAGACCTAATAAATTAGGCTTTATTGCTGAATTTTATTATTATAAAAAGTTAACACACTCAAGTTAAAATAAAATTTTGGAAGCTGCTCTATTTTTTAAGTATAGCTTCTTTAGGTTCGGATAGGTAGTAAATAAAACAATATGGTTGCCCATCCGTCACGTGGACGTGTAATGCATAGATTTGTATGCTAAATGAAAGTTGCTAGCTAATTTTATTTTATTGAAATTAATTAAAACAGATAAATAAATGAATCTACACTTCAAGTTATTAATAAGTTGAATTAGCAAGTAAAAATACGAATAATTTCAACTCAATATTGAGAATAATAATAATGCAGATGAAATAGCTAAGTAAAAATAATAAAAACGCCTGCTTAATGGTGCAAAGAATTTAAGAAATGCAACAAGTCGTTCATCAATACAGATTTAATTAGAACAAAATTTTACGTCTGAAGTAGAAGACACAACATGGATAATTTTCATTAAAATGTACTTACTTATATTTATTATAAAAAGAATGATGTTATCTAACTAACAAATCCAACAGCTGGTTGCAAATATATTATAAAACAAATCAGACCAGAAATATAAGTTAACATTATAAAAATATTTAACTGTCAAAATTATACAAAAATAAAAAAATATATTCAAACGCCACTGGACATTAAAATCGGAACTTAAGATTTAACTAATGGAACAATTTTTAATAAATAATTCAACTATACATTAATAAAAAATTATAAATTTAATACAAGACTTGTACTTGTAAGATATTATTGGTATTTACATGATATTTAATCTAGTAATCTAGGAATCAAAATCTAACAAAACGAGGAAAAATGAAGGGTATTTGAAGAAATAAGGGTAGACCAATAATTATTTTAATTGAGACTTCGTTGACAATTTGATATGTCATTTAGCATCATTTAAGCTCTTAAATTAATGAAAAAAGTAAGTTATTCAAAAGTAATAGCTCTCAAAAGTTTTTTAGTACTGTAAAAATTACAATTTAAAATTTAATTTTCTCATATTACAAAAAATTAACTCGATTTTGTTTTTTCCGTGTACCCTTCATATATAAAATAAGAAAAATTTTATATTTTAAATACATATTCTTGTCTATTATACCTTTTAATCCATTTACGAAAAAAAAATATATATATAAGGTAAAGTGGGGTAAGATAGCGAGCTTCTACGATTTATCCTGACTTCTGCGAATGGATATAAATTTTGAAATTTGCATGAGAATTACTTCTATATATAGCCTATCATTACAAATTTTTCGAACGCCCCTCTCAAATTCTTAGGAATGAAATATGAGTTTTCCTGAAAATTGATATTTTTGTCATCTTACTCCTTAGGTGGGGAAAGATGATAAAAATGGATTGGGGTAAGACGACGAACAAAACATCTTAGTAATATGTGTTATGCTAATGCAAACAGCTGGGTTGGATATCAAAAAATTATCAACTGCCTGATTGTAGGCTGTCTTAAAGGACCATAAAAACCCACATCTAGGGGTTGTAATCGGTGGTTAAATAAGGTGGAAATCCGAGCATAATAATTCCATTTTCCCTGCAAAATTAAATAGCTTTGATGGTTACATGAGAGGCATGAATGTCCATGAAAAGCAGAAGTGAATGTGCAATACTTGGGTGAGCATGCGATGCAAAATGTTTTAAATAGTTAACAAAATTGGTAGCTGTCATCCATCTTGAAATATGTGGTACTGCGGCTGACCTCGGAGGGGCACCTTCTAAAAATATTGGATTAATTCTCACCCTAGGATAGATAAAAAATAGAGGTATGTAATTTCCAGTAGCATTCGTGGTGCACACACTCGTCACTGTGACCCCAAATTAAGCTGACGAAATTTTTATCACTCGGAAAAGTACCAATGGGGCTGATGATTTTTGGTGTTTTTGTTGCCACTGTGGAAAAAATCCTTACTCGTCAACGTTGTAGATTTGTTCAGCTGTGAATGATTATTTTAATCTGATTTCTCTAAGCAACTCAAAAAAAATACTAATTTTCACTCGATTAAATACCATGAGTCTAGCAACTGATGAAGACTCAGGTTTTCTTAATGTAAACTCACATTCTTTCATAAAATATTTAACAAAACCTTCACCAGCAGTTTTTTTTTTCTGTATTAAATACATGGGGCACTCCACTTTTTTCAGCATATTCATAATATAAATAAGAAAACTGTATTCGTGTTAGACCATATGTTCTTTTGTCAAAATCAATCACATATTGTTTCAACTCCTTAATTTGTGCTTCAGAAAAAGTTTTTTTATACTTCCCTAAATTTCGAGAAAATTTACATCAATTTCTTTTCACTCTGAAATATGAACTCGTTTTTTAAAATATCTTCATAAAGTGGACTCGGGTATATTATATTTTATTGCAGCAGCGTTGAGACTCAAAATATTGCCTGCGACATCTGATATAGCAAACATCATTTCTTTATTTTCGCAACTTTTCCTCTCACATGTTCTTACATATTGCCGTGGCATGTTAGTACTTAATTGACGTTACAATCGAAAGCAACTGTGAATTTATGACCAATTTTATATAATAAATTTATTTAATAAATTTTATTAGTTGCTATTTATTACACTATCATATTTTACATTTTTATAATCATATTAATAATAATATTAATGTTATTGTTATCATTATAAAAAATTTAACAGAATTTGGAGTACTATCAAAATAAAAAAAAAACCATCACAGGGGGTTCGCGGCACAGTGGTAACGTGGCATAGTTGGGTCAAGTATAATGATATCTGGCAGTGATTAAACTCACTATCATAAAAAACGCTTCGATGCAAATCTGTAGATAGTGTTTAATTTTAAAAAAACGGTCGATTATTCCAAAAGCTACATGATCTCCTATTTTCTTATATGTATCCTGATTATAAGTTTTATGATTTATTAATGTAATATATGATTAAATATATATAACATATAAATATATAAAGGGAAATGGTGTTATTTAAAAAAAAAAATTTGTCGAATGAAAGAGGGATAAGAATTTTATTTCTTATGAAAAAATTGTATTGATCTTACTTTCAATACTTTCAAAATTTAAGTTGAAAAAGTTGTCATTTTGAATCCCCCCCTGAGGGCAGGTATAGAATCAGATTTATAAAAATTATACACTAAATGAAAGGTAAAGACATTATGCATCTATAAAAAAGAATATATTGATTTGGTCATTTTTTAAAAAGTTATAGTAGTTTTAAGTAAAAAAAATTGAAAAATGTCGAAAATTAGCGATTTTTAAATTTGTAATTTTTTTGGAGATTTCCCCCATTTACGGGGAACGAGAGAAATGTTTTCAATTTTTGAGGGTAATGACTCTAACTAAATATAATTTATAATCTTTTGATGTATCGTTGAAAGAAATCCGTTTGGTGAGAGCTGAGAAAAAGTGGTAACAGATAAAAAAAAAAACAGCTCATAGTAAAACTAATACCTTCTCAGCTTCGCATCGAAGCTAAAATGTATAAATAATGAAAAAAACACGTCGTGTAAGTTGACGAAATAAAAATTATTCATCATCTTTCCCCCTCACGTAATTTTTACTGAACTAACATTTATCAGTAACAAAAAATATTGTAATAAACATTGACTTTTTATGAGTTAGTAGGCATTTACTATTAATTTCAGAATATTCAAGAGTGAAAGTTGAAAAACTTATCATAGAATCATAATACCTTGCGTTTAAAAGCTCGAAATTAGAGTAACTTTCGTTAATTTTGCATTTCTTATAATAAATCTAACTATAGTAAGTGTACATATGTTTATACCTGCGAGTTATCATGGGCACTATATGAAGTTTTTATGTTAAATGTGAAGTGGCTGCTATCTATGATAATTTTTGAGAAATATTGAATTTGTTATCTTTCCCCATTCGCCATCTTACACCGTCTTACCCATTATTATTATTTTTTTTAAAATTAAAAACAAGTATATATTATTTTTATTATTATAATTATAATATTATTATTAAGTATGTATTATATTATGGTGCAAGTCATAACAGTATATTACGGCTAATGTAAGAGACTAAATATATATAATAAATTGTAAATTAGTCGAACACAGGGGAGAAAAAATTATTCATTAAGATTAAGGAAAAGTAAATCTTACATGGGATTAATACCTTTGGAATAGGTATTACTTAAGCTTTTTAGAATTTACAGATATTTCAGAACCACAATTCAAGAATCTACTGCTGATAGATATTTCTAACAAATATAATATTTTAAAAACATTATGTAATAAATTCATTATAATAAATTGCATAGGAACTCATGAAGTATCAAATAATATATTTATTGAAAGAGTTTAGAGAACTGCACTAATTATTTTTCAAAACCAATAAAAAATAGAAAATTTCAATAAACAAGAAGTCATAATAAAAAAAAGAGAACTCAACTTTATCCTTTACAAAATTCAAATAAAAAGAGAACTCGTTTATAAATACAAATAACAAAAGAATTAATTATAATTATAACTTAAACTGAATAGCTTGTTATATTATATTTTCAAATAATTTTTCTCTTAAAATGAATTAAATATTTAATTTAAGCGCTATGAACGTATGAGAAAATATTAATTGTATACCATATGCAAGACCTAATACGATTCTTGCAATTAAAATGTAGTAAAAATCCTTGGCAAAATACAGTAATAACCATCCTATAATCATTGGTATGTACGAATACTGTAAAACTTTTTTTCTTCCGAGTATGCTTGTCAACATTCCACTTACTATTAAACCAATCGGACACATCAAGTTTGGTATACTAGCTGAAAAATAAATTTGAAAATATATAAAAATTTGTCATTGAAGAAATTGTCATATTATCTTCATAGAAGATGATTTTATAAGAATTAATTTTTTGTTTTCATAAACCTATTTAAAAGAAAACATTTTTTATAATGGAGGCATTTGATATTAAAATATTATTTGGGATGTTTTTTATTTTGATGATTCTAGAAACATAACTAGAAATACATTTTACTACATTTTTGCTTAGAAATGTTATAATTATTAAAAAATGTATAAAATAGTATTTAGCCATTTATCTCGAAATTAAAATATTAACAAAAACTACCTTACATATTCTAATTATAATATTTATATTTGTATAATTCAATCTTCCAATTTTTAAAGAAAAAGAATAATTGACCAACATTTTTAAAGACTCTTATAAAAATTTGAATAATTTAAATATATGTTATAATAGCAATTTAAACTTCAATAATGGCTATTAATCTCCCTAAATCTCTTCGATGTATATCTGTAGTTTTTAATTTTAAAAAATTGGTGTATTAGTCCAAAAGCTACATGATCTGCTAGTTCCTTATTAATATCCTTATTAAGATAAAGTATGTCGAATGAAAAAGAGATTATTAAAAAATATTATTTCTCATAAAAAAATTGTATTGATCCATATATTTTTCAAAAAGTTATTGCATTATAAAGTTAAAAATGTAAAAAATAAAATCGAGAATTTTCACACAAAAATAGTATTCGGTAGCCAATTTCATTGTGAAGACAAAATGAAGTCCCAAATTTTTTTATTTCATGATAAATTATATTACATTAAATTTAATTTAAGATATATATATAAAAGTGTCAGACTTTCTGGAACACTCAAAATTTAAGTTGAAAAAGTAATGTCATTTTGAATCCCCCCCTGTAGGCAGGTAAAAAGTCAGATTTATAAAAAAAATATATCAAATGATAAGTAAAAACATCATGCATCTATAAAAAAAAGAATTATATTGATCCATACATCTTTCAAAAAGTTAAAGCATTATAAAGTTTAAAATATAAAAAAGAATTTTTTTACAAAAATCGTATTTTTTTTATTAACTTTGATGTCTGTTTTTACCATGAAGATAAAATAAAATCGAAAATTTTAACACAAAAATAGTATACTTTAGATATTTTAACCATGAAGACAAAATGAGGTTAGAAATTTTTTTTTTCCATAATATAGTAAATTACATTAGCTTTAATTTAATATATATGTAAAAGTGTCAGTATTTCCGGAACACTTTCAAAAGTTAAGTTGAAAAAGTACAGTTTTTGTGAAAAAGTTGTCATTTTGAATCCCTCCCTGTGGGCTGGTAAAGGGTTAAATTTATAAAAAAAATATACCAATTGGTAGGTAAAAACATTAAGCGTCTACAAAAAAGAATATATTGATATGTTCATTTTTAAAAAAGTTATGGCAGTTTTAATTTAAAAAAATTGAAAAAATTAGCGATTTTTTAAATTTGTAATTTTTTTGGAGGTTTCCCCCATTTACGGGGTACGAGAGAAATTTTTTCAATTTTTGAGGGTAATGTCTTCGACTAAATACGATTTGTGATCTTTTGACGTATCGTTGAAAAAGATCGGTTTGGTGTGAGCTGAGAAAATGTAATATAAAAAAAATTTTAAAGACGGTAAAAGATAGGACGATGTAGAATGTCGAGGGAGACATAAATGATGTGTGGCATAGATTTGCTAGTTGTGTAAAGAATACTGCAAAGATGATAGGAATAGAGTGTCAGGTAACAAAGAAACATGGTGGTGGGATGTTGACGTCCAAATTCATAGAAAGTAAGAAAAAGCAATTCAAAGTATGGTAGCAGAGCAAAAGAAGAGAAAATTGAATGAAGTATTAACGCTTGTGCAAAGAAGCCAAGTATGTAGTAAGTAAGGCGAAGTTTAAGAGGTATGATGAGTTGTATGATAGGCTAAGAACAAGAGAAGGCGAAAAATTCTATAGATTTGTAAAAGTATGATAAAAGATCTTATATTATTATTTAGAATAATCTAAAGATTGTCACTATTTAAGGTGTATAAAAAGTGTTGATAATATGTTATTTGATCAAAAAAATTTAATACACATATATAACGATTTATTAGTTCATTTAAAAACAAAAATAATCATTCAGTTAAGTAAATAAAACTATATATGATAAATGCGTCAATAAAAAAATTTTTAAATGTTAAATCTAATTTTTTTACGAAATGTTTAGTACAATCAAAGTAATCACAGGCATTAAAATTGTGACACGTAAATATCGATATAATTATGAACACTTCAACTATATTTTTGCTATCAATTTGTGTACTAATTTTTTACATTGGTCAAATTCAATTATATGAATTTGTAAACTTACAATATTTGGATAAAGAATTAATAACAATAAACAAATGTGAGGAAGGAAGTGAAATAACATATTGTATGACGTATTGGCATGCTCGCCAATTAGGAAAAAGTATCTTTGTGGAAGGTATTTCATATGAGCGTTACCCTTACTATAAAAAGGCCATGGTCATTGAAATATGTACATGTATTGACCTTTTATAGTAAGATGGCAATTGAATGTATGAAAGATGATAAACTTCTAGTAATATTTAGTACCACAATATATACTATGTGCGGTTTTTTTAAGCTTAACCATTTAGAAAATAAAAGCCTAGAAAAAATCAAAAACAGCTTAGAAGATTTCAAAAATTACAAAAATTATCCTAAAGAACCATATTTTTTTCCAGATTCTAAATTCGTATGCGATGTTTTAGATCAAATTATACAAATAATAATTGATTATTTTAAAGATGAAAACATATTCTTTGATCTAGCAGATTGGAAAGAGTACGGAACTGTAATAAGTGAAGACTTATTAAAAAAAAAATATTTTCCTCCAACAAAATATGAACTCATAAATGAGCAACTAATTGATTTTATAGGCATTCTCGTTTCTAACATAAATAAAGAGTATAAAATAAAACTTAATGTCGATGAAAATAACGAAGAAGTGAGTAAAATACATAATTTTACACCATGATTTAAATCTTTAATTTTAATTTTATTCATTATACATAGTTTTTTAAATAATTATCTTATAAATGAAAACATAATTATATTTTATTTTATCAATATTATAATGTAATAATAAAATAATATATTCTACATTATTTTATAAAATGAATACGAAAATTAAAATAATTATAATTTTTTTTTTGAGCTGTTTTGTGTAACAATATATATAAATTATTTCTCTTTAATCCATAAAATATTATAATAAAAAATTTTGAAATAAATGATTATAACTAAAAAATGTTTTTAAAAATCATTTTTGTGCATACCGAATACATATTAACAATTTTTCATACATATTTTAAAGCTATAATTAAATGTTTTTTATTGACAAAGTTTAATACTTAGGTGTTTGCTGTTTTATATTTAAAGCACACTTATTAAATAATTTTCATTGATACCAGTGCCGCCAAAGTCATAAATAATATGTATGGCAAAAATTTTAAATTTAAAATTCGTTATCAACCACTGCTAGTTACTAAGTGTAATATACACCTCTAATCTTTATTGTATGTAACAACTTCTTATGTCATCTACTTTTGACAAACTAGATGTGTTAAAAATACATTAAAGAATAGATTTAAAAACAGCACCAAAACATAGAATACAACTAACTAAAAGAAATTAAAATACAGTAGTGATCCAGCAAAGTCGATTTGAGGCTTTTTATTAGAATAGTATTGATTAATATCTGACATAGATAAAATCATTGTCGTAAAACGTTTCGATGCATATTTGCTACAAATTCAAAAAATTTAACACATTCCCCTAAAATTATATGATCTCCAAATTTATAGATTAATTACTGAAGAAGACAATTGTCGGAAACTTTTACTTTTTTTAATAATATAGTACAAGAGTTAGCAATAAGCTTGCAGGCCCAAGACAAACATTGCCATAATTTTTTATTAAAATATTTTTTTTCGTATTGTGATTAGATCATATTAAGTTCATATGAAGGGTATTATTAATATTAATAAATGTATAGACTATATTTGTACTAAAAAAAACCAAAAGTAATTTTCTAACACAATTTTTACTTATTAAAATCAAAAAAATAATGTTAAAAGAATCCCCTGTATACATATTTTTTCACATTTATTATTATGCTTCTTATTTATCATTATTTTTATAATTATAAACTAAAAAAACCAGCACAGGGGGTTCGCGGCACAGTGGTGACGTGGCATAGATGAATCAAGTATAATGATATCTGGCAGTGATTAAAATCACTATCATAAAAAACGCTTTGGTGCAAATCTTTAGATAGTGTTTAATTTTAAAAAATTGGTGTATTATTCCAAAAGCTACATGATCTGATAGTTCCTTATTAATATCCTGATTAAGATAAAGTATGTCGAATGAAAAAGGGATTATTGAAAAATATTATTTCTCATAAAAAAATTGTATTGATCCAAATTTCCTTTTTTAAAGAAAAAGAATAATTGACCAACATTTTAAAAGACTCTTATAAAAATTTGAATAATTTAAACTTAAATAATGGCCCTTAGTCTCCCTAAATATCTTCGATGCATATCTGTAGAGTTTTTAATTTTAAAAAATTGGTGGATTAGTCCAAGAGCTGCATGATCTTCTATTTCCTTATATGTATCCTGATTATAAGTTTTATGATTTATAAATGTAATATATGAATAAATATATATAATATATGAATAAATATATATAATATATAAATATATAAAGGGAAATGGTGTTATTTAAAAAAAAGTATGTCGGATGAAAGAGGGATAAGAATTTTATTTCTTATGAAAAAATTGTATTGATCTTACTTTCAATACTTTCAAAATTTCCTTATTTATATCCTGATTATAAGTTTTATGATTTATAAATGTAATATATGAATAAATATAAATAAAAAAAAATTATATTGATATGTTCATTTTTGAAAAAGTTACGGCAGTTTTTAGTAAAAAAATTGAAAAAATTTCGAAAATTAGCGATTTTTAAATTTGTAATTTTTTTGTAGGTTTCCCCCATTTACGGGGAATGAGGGAAATTTTTTCAATTTTTGAGGGTTATGTCTTCGACTAGATACGATTTGTGATCTTTTGACGTATCGTTGAAAGAAATCCGTTCGATAAGAGCTGAGAAAAAGTGGTAACAGAAAAAAAAAAAAAATAATAAAAACATCTTAGTAAAACCAATACCTTCTCAGCTTCGCATCGAAGCTAAAAAAAAAAGTTAACAACACTATAATTTATAAGGGATCATCATTAAAAAAAATAACTATTATCTGATAAAGTTTTATGTAACTGAAAAAAAACTAAAATTTGTTTTTCAATATTATATTTTTTTTGCGTGTTACTGGGTGGTTTATAAGAAACCTTTATCACTCTGTATTTTATTCCTACACATAAAAAAAGTTTGTATAAATTTACCATATATTTGGAGAATATATAAGCAAATTGGGAGATGGTGAATTTAAATTTAAATTAATTTTTATATTAAAATTTCGATTAGAAAATTATATAGCTATTCAATATGAAAAATATTGAACAGTTATATAAATACTATGTGAAAATATTAAACAGTCAAGATATCCTACATTTGAAATTTATTAGTCTATTAAATACTTTTTGATAGCAAAGTAAAAGAAGGGTTTCAGTTTTATTTTAAACTAACTAATGCTTTATAATAACTGAATTAAGTGTTTAATTTTGATTATTTTGAACAATTTATTTGTTCATTATCAAAATATTTTACTGAGTAATTATTTAGTATTTAAGTATATTAGGGAAAATTACTTTTAGTTAAATAAAAGGGTCCATATTGTTTTGTTGAGAAATATTATTCTATTATAATAATTCCATTTATAGGATAATTATTTTATCATGAACCACTTAATTAATCAAAAAATGACAATAACATTCATTGATCATTTTTTTTGTCTCATTTTAGTTACATACTTTTCTCAAATGTTCAATCATGCAACACATTTTATATAGCATTTTTAGTTAGTAAAGTAACGGGTTTCTATTGTTCTCATTGTTTGTAATAACTGACTTGTTTCCTTACTTACTAAGCATTCTATATACGACATTTTTATTTTTTAAATAACAAAATTTATCTTTAACTAGCTTAAATGATTAAATTTATCTAATTAAAAAAATATATCTTATAAAGTATTAGTGACGAATAAAAATAATGTTTCATCAATATTATTTTTATTTTCCCATTAAGTGGTTTATGATAAAAGAATCACTCTGTGTAAATCTTACCTATCCAAGATGCCTGTTCATCGTTCAACTTTATATCGGATGATGAATCTTTTAGTTGTGTCAAAATTATCGACGAATATATAAAAATAGAGCTACCAATAAATATTTGAACACTCATTAAACTCGTAGCATATACCTGTAAACAACGAAATATTACAGGAAATGATAGTACTATAGAAAATAATTTTTAACTTTTCGTGTAAAGGTTGCTATATTAAATACCTACTGTGAGCCGGTAAAGGGGTAGATTGCAAATGTATACATATATAAAATAAAAGAGAAATACAAATATAATAAAAAAAAAGTCGTTCATTTTTTTAAAAAGCTATGATAATTTTAAGACAAAAAAATTTAAAAGTTAGAAATTTATAGATTTTAAAAATTTGTAATTTTTTTAAAAGATTTACAGGGAACGAAGAAATTTTTTTCAATTTTTAAGATGAAACTTTTCTACTAGTTACGATTTGTGATCTTTTGACGTGTCGTAGAAAAAAAAAGTTCTGTGAGTGCTGAGAAAAAATGACGACAGAAACAAAAAAAATACATAATAGTTATATTTAAAAATATTATTATTATTATTTTTTAAATGTTTAATATACACAGTTTTTAGCTCTTTTCTTATAAAAATTTTTATGGATATAAATATTTAAATGTAAAAGGAGTATGTAGAGCATTCAAGAAATGCGTTATAAATACACAACAGTACGACCTGTACCCCATGTGCCCTACATACCTTCTTTATGTATTAAAATCATTACTTTACGGTATAAAACACAAATATATACTTTAAATATTTACATTAAAAAGCTTTTAATTCTAATATACTCACGAGTTTCAATATGAAAAAGATTTTAGGTCGTTTCATTTTTGTTCTACTAATAAAATTAACAAATCAAAAAATTATCATATCCATCTCACAAAATTTTTACCCGAAATTTCGAATAGAAATTTAAAAAGAATATCTTCTAATTATATAATATATAACTTTTTTCAGTTCTGAGGATATTTTTTATTGTATAAACGAACGAATTAATTTGCAAATAATTACACTTTAATCATTATTACTTATTTAAAATGATTAAATTGAAAACACAACTTGAATTTAACTTGAGATCTGTTACGATAATGATTCACTTTTTTGAAATTTTACTGTTTAATATTTGTTACAAAAATATACCTGAATCTCGTTACGATGTTTAAATTTAATAGAATTCAAGTTTTATTGAAACTTCGTTACTTCGAAACTTATTTATAGATAATGTAATTGAATATTGTAAGCAAATACAATAAAACATTTACATATATGTAGAGTGGACTGTAATGTATTATGTAAATAATTTTTGTAGTTAATGTGTTACAAATTGACGATTTGTATCATTAACTTTATTTAATTGAGTACATTGTTTTTTAAACATAAAACTATCGACTAACTAAGACTATTTTAATTAAGAATGTTCGCTGTCTTTTGTTATTTTGTAAAATTATTTATGGAATATTAAAAATCAAGAGTGGGAAAGACAATACTTTTTAGCCTAAATTCAATTTTTAAATATTTAATTTGAAATAGTCATCTACAAATAGTTTAAAAGCACCAATACAATATTATGGAGACTAAGGGAAAGTCGGCTACAAGTTAATAACGGTTACCAGAATTTCTAGTAAAATAAAACACTTGGTAAGAGATTGGTTGTATAGCAAGTTTGTCATTGTTTTCATTATTTAAAATATGATATTTAAAAGTAATTGAATCATTTTTTCTCATCAAAAAACCTTTGAATATAATCGTTAATTATTAATCTTGAACTTCGCGATTTTCGACTTAATTTTTAGATAAGATTTTCACTTACACGTATATAATTAGTTCTACATTTTGTTAGGAATCGACTGTTGTTTTAAAAACAAATGTTATTACCCTTATGTCGAGATATATTTTTTAAAAATAAAATATGTTGAATGATTTGTTCATCATAACTAAAAATTCAAAATAACAATACTTTTTTTAATATTTATTAAGACAACATCTGAATGAAACTTAAAAGCCTATGTTGGTTTTAGAGCGGGTATATTAAAAAAAATAATGAATACAAACACTCTAATTAATAATTTAAATTATTCTTTATTACACAAAAATAATTAATATAAAAAAATAATTTAATTTATATTTATCGATCCGGTAATCGTTTTTGATTAGAACTGATCATTTTTACCTAACTTAGGTAGAAACTTAAGACAGACTCTTGAAATTTTAAATATAGATTAAGCTCTAGTATCATAGAGCGCTGTAAAAAAATTAGCTCTTAATATTAAATATTTTCAAAATGAGAGCTCTTCAAATTTTTCACTTTTATTACTCACTTACTATCAAAATTATGAGGCACTTCCTGTACAGATAGAAATATAAAACTTGTAGTAAAATATTAGCTCAATACTCACTTACATATTACGTGGGTGATAGAAAGGAGTAAATTCTCAAAAAAAAAAAATTATTTTCTTTTGAAATTCATTGAACAAGTCTATCTTAACCATCAAGATTGGTTAGTATGAAATCTGCAAAACTATTTTTCTTCCTATCTTATTAGTCTCTATCTCAGTTAAACCAATCGGGCAGGTTAAATACAGATACTTGCTGAAAAAATTTCATAACAAGATAGTATGTTATGTATTAGATAGAAGCAAATCTAAAAAATAAAAATATTTTTTTTTTATCTTTACTAAAGTTTACAATTTAAATTATCAATAAATTATGAATATTACACTTATATTAAATAATAAAACATATGATTAAAAAATTTAATATTTGACGGAATATCAAGCTTACTCGTAATATTTACAGTTCACCGTATCATAATTAAAATAAGTCAATATTTCATCATATTACTGAAGAGGGTTTTCAAGATTTGTACACTCGCATCTTTTTTATCAGCTGTGCTATAATTAAAACATTTTAGTAAAAATCAAAAAACCATAATATAATTAAAATTTTATAGTCACCAAAACAAAAGTTCTCTATTACGGTGAATAAGGGAAGTTTTGCAATTTCAAAATTCATTAGAATAAATAATGAAATGCCAAAAAAAATTAAACATAATTAAACTGACGCCTTTAAATCAATTATTCAAACGTGGGTACCAAAGAAATTTAAATTTTCAAAGAACCAACACGATTCACGAATAAAAGAGCTAGTTTTAAGAATAAATAAGAACCTAACCTATAATTTATTAAAGGTCTTCTATGATATTGCCTACAATTTGTAATTTTGTTTATTTTTTATTCTATAATTTTTTTTAATTGATATTAATTGTAATTGCTTTTCTTTTTTCGAGTACAAATTTTTCAAATAAATGACATTTCTAACACGCTCTCATCACCGACTAATCTTATATAATCACTATAATCAAATAATCTTACCGTTCCATTATGTAAACAGTGTATACAAAATTTCAATAAAACTCTAAATATGTATAAAGTTACACATTTAAGAGGAAGTCTGCTATAAATAACCATAACAGTTACTGGCTTTTACTAACAAAACTTTAAACAAAAAAAGGTTAAACTAATACTTAAAAATTAACATGTAATATAAAATACATTATAATTATAAGAAATAAAATAAAAACAATCATATTAGCGAATATATTTTTTAAATGATAATAAGAAATTCACTTTTGAATAAGGAATTTTATTATTTTAACTGTTTCTATAGATTTAAGGTCTAATTTTGATGACAAATGATCTTCTATTTCAAATTAATGCTGTCTATTTGTGTATACTCCATATTCGATAGAGATATGTTTAACCGTTTGCTGGCCCCCACAAGTTTCAAATATTTGTAGTGAATATTAGTCATAAGGTGATTGTAAGTTAATCTTGTATGTCCAATTCTGATGAAAATCAGGAGAGAGTTGGACTTCTTGTAACACTAAATTAAACAAGATCAAAAAAAATATCTATGTTATAGAAGTAGATAAGTTGCAAGAACTTACCCAATGAGATTATAACCATGGACATTTTTCGTATACAACGTTCTCACACAAAAATACATAATTATTTTTTTGATTTCAAAATAGACAATAAAATAGTACTATCTATTGACTAAATATTCAGAATCAAAAATATCACACCTTATAGCTTTGATCCCTATAAACAAAAAGCAAAATTTTTAATAAATTGTACTATTGACATGCATAGTTATAAAAAGGAGATAAAATTTGATATTGGTAAAGTATGATAAATATTTCCATAAAATATTTGAAACATTAATTAATTTATAAAATCATATGTAATGCATAATATGCATTGCATATGTACTATTATAAATAAAAATAAAAATACCTCAATTGTAACAACTTGCCCTTGTAAAACTCTCCCTTACCTCCAGTTTTACAGTTATATGTTGCATATTATCCAAAGGTAGATTCTCATTTAATTTAACGTTACAATAAACTACATTTCATTTCATTCTTGAAGACTAAAGGATTGTGTATTATTTTTTTTATATCGTTTTAAGAATTTATTTTTAAATGTTTGTATATTATTGATAGACTTTTGTTATTTTGCCGCAAGTTCATTACCAATTTGAAGGGGATTAAAATACTTCCAAAGACCCTCTGCCAGTCGTAAGAGGTGACTAATGAGGTTTTGTCAGGTTGACAGCCGGTGTAAAACTTTGTCAAAAAGTATAAGGGAAATTGAACAGAACTAGGCGGATTGTTCCCTCTCGGACATACGCGAGGACAATAGATGAGAGGAAATGAAATAGTTAAAAACGCAGGTAGACTAAAGAATAAAATCTTTAATACCAATCAGACATTTTATGTGTAGCGGTATCACCAGTTATAAGTGTAGGTCTACCCAACTCTCGTTATGTCAACAGAATAGAGATATAATCACTCAACTCTAGGCTGGACTCGTATATAGGTGAAAAAGATAGATACAAGGTAAGAATAGGTACGTGCTATGATGGAACATTAACTGTTAGAAGTAGAAAATTAGTAGAAAAAAGTATTAAAGAGGAGAAAAGTTATTATTTGTTGTGTAAAGGAAATAACGTAGAAGGTAGAGAAAACAAAAGTCATAGAAGAAGATTATAAAATAATGTCCTCAGGTAAGACCAGAAAAAAAATTACGAATGGATAATAATAGATGAAGAGATGAAAAGTAATATCGTAAAATTAATTTTCGAGGAAAAGGTATTGAATATAGTAAGTACCTATGCATAACAGTAAGGATGTGATGAAATGGATTAGAAAGTGTTGTGAAGAGAGATTGATACAATGATGCAGGAATACCTGGTAATGAGACCAGTTATGATGTATGATTCTGTGTGTTGGGCGATTGACAATAGAATAGAGTAAAGAATAAGTGTAGCTAAGATGAGAATGCTTAGATGGATGAACGAAGTGGCTAGAGAAAATAGAATAAAGAACAAACATTTAAGAGGGAGTATAGGTGTAGCGTCAATCATGAATACGATGAGAGAAAATAGACTAAGATGGTTTGGTCAAGTTTTGTGGAGAGTGGAATCGAAAACTGTAAGAATAGTTATGGAAATTAATTTTGAGGAATAAAGTGGTAGAGCAATACCAAAAAAAGATGTAGAGAGGTGTTACTGATTGCAATATGAGAATGGCTAATGTGTGCACAGACAATGTGGAAGATCGTGTTAAATGAAAGTTTAGGATAAGAGTGACCGACCCCTTGTAATTAGGATAAAGGGAAAGAAAAAGTAAAATATTGTAAGTTCATTAATCAATATATATATATGTCCCGGTATCTATTTTAACGTTATACAAACGTCTAAATTTTCAAACTTGTGGATTTTGTTTTGTATTAATCTTTATACGTCAGTTGTATAATAATTGTTTTCAATAACACAAAAAATTTGTCTTGTATAAAATTTCTTTTTGTATTGCAAAGAAACAGAAATAAAAAATATCGATTTTAATTATTTGACCTGATCATTCTTGAATATGAATCAGTCTAGTTTGTAATTTGGTTTGTAATTTATCGAGTTTCTATTACTAAAATCCTCTTGACATTGAAACCCTATTACTTTGATAAATTTGGAGCTTCAGCTATTTAATGACAACATGAATTTACCACGATTGCACCTTCATGTCCAACTTCGTAGAATTAGTTCACCGATATATGGGTCGATACAATAACTCAAAAAAATCGACAATCATCTTCAATAAATATATTGATCTGACCAACATAATTACACGACCGTGAACCTGACACCATAAAAAACGTGGCTATACGGCACAACGACAATCCGTTGCTTCGGAATTATGCACAAATATACGTTTTGGTATTTTCAAAGTTGCAATACTAGCAATACTGACTTATTTGCGGCATCAAAGACTGCTAACATGACAAGTAGGCACGTAGACCATTTTCTCTATCAAAACTTCCTAAAATTTCTAGAAGCTTGTTGGAAACCAGGAAGATAAGCCAGCCGTAAACCATAAAAAAATTTACTTTTATATAATAAATAAATAGTACAAAAAAATATTGTTATTTTAATTGTTAACAACTAGTAAAACATCAAATAATTTACATAGTTTTCAAAAAGAAATTAAAATATAAGTAAATAAACTGACAGTCAATTTCATTTCAATGATATAAAAATTCAACTTACTATGTATTTCCTTTGTACTCTTTATTTACAATTTATTCCATGTCAGTCTCTTAGTTTTTCACAAATACTTATACATACAAATTTTGATTGATTGGACAATTAAATATTACAAAATTAGAAGAAAAATATTTTTTAACGTATATAAATTAAAGTAATTATTAAAGTGTTCATTAAGTTATTAAAAAATATTTAAGTGTAATATTAAATCTTTTTTATCATAATACATTTATCTTATTTCCTACTTAAAAAAAAAAGAAAATCAATTACAATCAATATTTTTCCATCAAATTTTTTATAAAATTTTAATTAAAAACATAATAGGATGTCAATTTAATACAAATTTGTAAATTATAATTATTAGTAAAAGTATTAATATTATTTTTTTAAAAGCAAATTATCATATAAGTATTTCTAGGAATAATTTTTGAGGATTGCATTAAAAAAATATTTACATTTTATATATATATAATAAATAATCATAATAATAATTACAAATAGGTTACATACAATTAAAATTGATATAAAATAAGTTAAGGATCAATGTCTATTATCTATATAAAAATTATGGTAAATTTTTTATTTTGTCTTTTATTTTCTTAGATTCGAAACCGATTAATATTTCATCTAGTGACTTTCCTTTAGTTTCTGGCAATAAAAGCCAACCATACAAGACAATTATTAAACAAGTACTAGTAAAGAAGGTCCAAACTATTTTTATTCCCATTATTGCAACTAGAGTAGGATATATTTTTGTAGCACCAAAAAGTATTTCATATCCAACGGATTGTACAAACGCATTCATTATACCTAATGCAAACATAAAATTTATATTTCATACAACTATTTTTAAAAAGAATAGTAACTACATTTAATAAGATATACATACCTTTAACATGCATAGGAAATATTTCACCAGAAATACTCCAAGGTATTGGCATCATAGCTAACATGGAAAAGTAAACGTACAAGAAAAATGCAACAATTAGCCAATTATTATAAGATGTATCTGAAGTATTTTCAAATTCGTAAATGTAACCCACAATTACGGACATCCACACAAACATGCCTAAACCAGATATTATAGTAAGTGTTTTACGTTTGACACCAGACAATAGAAAATAGGTTAAGCTTCCAATTAGCCGTGCAATTGAAAGGTACATGGTGACAGTAATTCCGTCCTTTTGAACGCCACAGTCATGGAGCACATCCACTGAATAGGACATTAGCACGTGAATTCCAGAGCATTGTTGAAGAAATATAAAGAATATCACGTGAACGGTAGGCTTCCATATATTGGATGCTGTATACGTAGACCACGAAAGCAACTTGGCTTGTTCGATCGGTGGTGCAATCGGTATTTCAACATCTTCCTTTACCGACATTGATTCCAAGCCAAGCCATTGTTCTGCCCTAATCGCTTCATCTTTTCGACCACGGGATCTAAGCCATATAGGTGGTTCTGGTATGATGAATAAGCCCAATGCACCAAATAAACCGAGCACACCATAAATCGCAGCTAATATCCTCCAGCTAAAGTATATGCCCAACAGAGTTGCAAAAAGCATACTAAATCCGGTATAGACAATAGTTACAGCCAAAAACATTGGTCTGAGAGCTGTGGGACAGATTTCAGCAGCGTAAATAGACACCACTATGCCACTACCTGTAAGATGAGTAATTTATTTAAGTAAAATCACAAATAATAAGAATAACTAATTAATGAAACATTTTCTCTCGCGAAACATGCAATAAGAATAATAAAGACATACTACGAAGAATAGTAACTGTCCTATAAAACACTGTTTATGTCTTATAAACATTTATGCTATAAAGTTAAACAATACAAAAGAAAATGTAACTTAGCTTATAAACTCATATTAAGGTACATAGAATGTTTGTCAATTTACCATATGAAAGCCCCAGTACGACTCTAGCAACTAAAATAAAATAAAAATTCTTGGCAAAATAAAGCATGAACCATCCTATGATCATTGGTACAAACGAAATCTGAAGAACTCTTTTACGGCCAAATCTATCAGTCACAATTCCGGTT
Source organism: Daktulosphaira vitifoliae (assembly GCF_025091365.1). Taxonomy (NCBI): domain Eukaryota; kingdom Metazoa; phylum Arthropoda; class Insecta; order Hemiptera; family Phylloxeridae; genus Daktulosphaira; species Daktulosphaira vitifoliae. Next base: position 29,418,761 of record NW_026099573.1, read on the forward strand.
AAAATTAAACCAATGGGGCATACTAAATTCGGTATACTAGCTAAAAAAATATATAATCAAATTAATATTTATTCTGCATGAGTTTTGGCAAGTATTATTTTTAGATATTAAAATTAAATATTTTTGGCATATGTGCTTCGCTTCAAAAAATATAATTTATATTTTACTAATTATCAGTAAATAATTAATAAGATTTCACTAGTCATATTTGCAAATTTTTTAACTTTTGTTTAATATTTATTTATTTTATACATCAATTCAAAATTAAAATGAATCTGTTTCATTATAAAAATAAATATTAACTTTTACAAAGAGGTACATGACAATTCACTTATAAAGGAGGCTAGAACTAGTCATATGGGTTAGTTGTAGTAATGGAAAATATCGAATAGTAACTATCAAACTATTTGATAATCATACAAAAAATATTCGATAGTTACACAATATATTCAAATAGTTTTAAAAACTATTTAATAGTTTATGCTAAAAATAAACTATTCGGATGTATAAACACAATTTGAATAGTTATTCGATAGTTCAAAATATTTGAAAATGCCCATCACTAATTTTTACTATTATTAATTGTATAATAATTTATTTTAAGTATTCGTTAATTATCTTCTTATTATAATTAAGTGTACTTAATAAAAAATTTAGGGAGAACTAATCGAATATTTTTTAAGACCATTTAGTAGCCCATTCGAATAGTTTAAAAACTATTCGATAGTTTATTTGAATAGTTTATGCTAAAAATAAACTATTTGGTTGTATAAAAAAATTTAAATACTATTCGATAGTACAAAATATTTGAAAATGTCCATCACTAGTTGGTTGTAACAACATTAATTGTTCCGAAACTATATGTCACTAAATGTCATAAGTCATACCATATATTATTAAAACAGTTCTAATTATTTTAGCATTGATATAAAGCATATTAAGGTGTTATCAAGATTCTATATATAACAAAAAAATTTTGCTTTGATAAGTTAATTTTATACATAAATTTAATTGAATTTAGCTCTTTACTTTTTATTAATATTGTTATATTATTCAACACTTCACATAAGTAGTGTCTTAAAGTATATTACTGTATGTTTTAATGATAAAACTTATGACAACTTTTCTTTCAAGTAGTACACGGGACTAGTTGTCACAAGACATGTTGCACTGGTTGTGACATATATTTTTATTTTTATGCTTTTTAACCTATTTCTAATAGGTGTTACTAATGAATAATGGCTATTTAACAAACAGGTTATTACATGGCATTTTTTTGAGAAATATTGTTCAGTAAAAATATTATATTGTTTAATATAAAGTTTAAATTTGTTATTCTCTTAAATAAAATTATTGTTCGATAACAACTTTTGAATCTCTATTTCTGGAGTTATTATTATATTCTATTAGTAAAGGATGGAAGTGAGACGCGGGTGTTCTTATTTTTGTCACGGGTCATTTCCCGGCCAAACTCTTTCTCCCGCCCATGTATAAAAATATCAATAATTTCCGAAATACTGATTTAAAAGTTGTTGTCAACTTATCATAAAACACAATTTCAATTCAGAGTGCAAATCATACCGATCCAAGAAGCTTGCACATTGTCGATGTGGATATCAAATGACGGATCTTTGAGTTGTGCTAAAATAATTGAAGAATATATAAAAGCAGAACTTGTGATGAATGAATGGATACTCATTATGCTCGTACATAAAACCTGCGAGTATCAATATTTTATGATTATATTTATATTGTAATGTTATTATGACAAAAGTAAATTGTAAAAAAAGCATACAATATTTTTACACAAAGTATTCTAAATTCATATAAACATGTAACATATGCTCAAAAGTGTTTAATATGCATACAAATTAAAACCTTTTGAAAATAATTTATTGTACCGTAATGGTAAAATATGTACTTACGAGTTTTAAAAGGAGTAAAATATTATTCTGTTTCATTTTTTTCTCTGTTTAGTTAGTAAAATAAAAAAAGTTGATATCCATTCCACAAAATAGCTGATATGTAACCCGAGCAAAAATAATTTGAATACAGTAATAATTGAGTGGCAGTATCACAAAATGCTACTGTTTTATACACTACTCGAGAGCTTGTACAACCTCTTTATGATGAATGTGTTACATCACAACCTAATAATCATTTCATTAAATTTTTGCTGTATAAAAATTAGCAAACAATAACAAATCACACTAGTATATTTATTTAAATCACGCCAATTGCTTTTTCAAATCGTCAAATTAAAATGATTAAAACGTAATGATTGACTATTGTTTGGTAACCTCTATGAACTATAGCCCACCGAAGTACCGCTAAATTTGATAAAAAAAAATAATAATAATAATTTAAGAAACTTTATCATATTATCTATTTATATAAGTCCATGCATATGACTTTTTATTAATGATTAATATTTTACTATCAAATATTTTTATTTAAAATAATATTAGTTAATTTTTTTGTTTTTGCTTTTTGGTAAAATTAAAACAATCATTTAAAATAAATAAATTTTTAAGTAACACGCTAAAAATGTTTATTTTTCATATTAATTGTAATACTTACATTTTGAAGATTCTTTTGGTAAGCAATATCGTATGACTGATCTAATATAACTGAAATCAGATGTCAACTTTTATTTTAATATAAGTAATCGTTTCTTGACATCTCGTTAATTTTTAACGAATCTCATAAACTGTATTATTGAATAGTGTGTCTAATAACAATTAAAAATTTACATACTTATAGCGATACTATTATTTAACGTGACGTGTGGTCAACGTCACCTAATTCATTAGCTCTTGTCTATTTTTAAATTGATCATATCTAATTTGCTAATAATCTACTTGGTAATATTTTCTTATTATTGTGTTACAAATCGGCAATTTGTATAATTAACTTTTTTTTCATAGACAATGTTGACTGAGCAACATAATTGGTCTTAACAATTTTCATCGAGTCTACTTAGTGATGTATATTAAACTTCCTAATAAGAAAAAATAGACAAATATTGTATTTATTACTTTGAACATTATTTTAATAATTAATTATTTTACCTGAAAATTAGCGAGTGTTTTTTTAACATATTTTCATCACATTTATTACTAACAATCAACATTTTTTTACGATAATTGGTTGGGTTGAAAAATAATGTTATTTACAGCTTTAAAATATTTATTCTAGAGAAAACAAATGGTATTTTTCTCAAAAGTTTTTTTTAACAATAAGATGATTTTTAAATTTTTCTTGCGCTTTTTCTTTTACTTTTATTTTGTCATTCTTTATTTTCCTCAACATTTTATATAAGTGTTATCCTCAATTTTTTAAATTATTTAACTTCTGATTATTCATCATATTTATTCTTAAATTTTGAAGAAAATTGAGATTTAAAATTAACTGTTTTAAATTTTTCCTATTAAAAACGTCTTATATTTTTTTTATGAGACAGTACAATTAGTTGAAATAGATTATTGTTGTATATGAATGTATGATGTGTTAGAAGATAAGCAATTTTGTATTCTGTAGGTCGAATATTGATTATATTAAAAATTAATTATTTATTATCTGACCAGACAAGTATTGCTGCTAGTTTATCTTTAAGCTTAAATATTTTTTCTTTAGTACTCTTATAATTTAATTAATAATAATTGTTATTGGAAATACTTACCAAAAACAAAAGACACCAAGAAAACTCTAAAAGTTGTATTAATACTGTGAATATTAAACGCAGTGATTTATGATGGACACGAGTCAATATAATAACACTTGTCTATATAAGTATCACATACAGTGTCATAAATGTGTCATTGACACAAGTATGAAATATTGGAGTACAATTATGTATTATACAGGAAAAAATTTAAAAAACATTATTTTTATTTATCAATATTTAATTGATAAAAAATAGTAATTCCCGTTTAAGAAAAATCTAGTTTTTTTAGCTTTGAAGATAAGTAAAAAAATTATTTTTCTACATAACACTGTAGTTTATCAATCAAATTTTTATCTTAACAAAAATAAAAAATGTTCAATAGTGTTTGACAAAATGCACACCCTGTAACTGTTTTAATTTAAATCTTTTTTTTTTAATTGTATCTTAAGAAACAATCTAAACTAATCAATAATTAAGCTAAATCAATCTAAGTTAAAATTTCATACGTTAATGATAAACCGTTCTGTTGACACAACTACTCTCACAAAATGTACCAACTTTTAAATTATAAGCAGAAAAAAAAATTATGACACTTAAAATTATAAAACAAACAAATCATAAAATTGTCAATTATAAGATTGACATTATTTTTTTCATCGATAATATGTTTCGTGAATATAAAATGGTTCAATTAATAAATTCGCTAAATAAAATTATGGTGAAAGTGCAAAAAAAAAGGTTTTTGTTTAATTACTTAATTGAAATTTTATTAAAATGTACTAGACAATTATTTATAAGAAAAGTAGTTTCACAATTTTTTTTAAATCTACCCTAAAAAATTGAATTTGACACAATAAAAATTTATAAGTAATATAAATTATAAAATTTACTAATATTGAGATATTATATTGTAACAACAATTATTTAAGTACAGATATATTATAATAGTTTCACATAACAACACTTTTATTTGTAATAATGTAAAAGTAAAGATATAATAAAAATTGATCACTTGGCTAATATTATAAAAAATTAAAATTATATTAAAAACATTATTAATTTAAAACTAAAAAATATTAAGAACATATAACTCAAAAAACAACAAAACAATTTACTTAAAAATTGCGGGTACGTATTTAAGAAGCAATGTTAACATTATCTACGCTAAACACATACTGACGCCCCGAAAAAAACCCCTTATAAACCCCTAAAGACCATATCACCTAGTAACGTTATCACTAAGTAATATCACACTTTGCTAGTATATACATAAACAAGGTATTCAGTAAGTAAGGAAACAGGTCAATTGTTATAAACAATGAGAACAATGGAAACCTGGTTCCTTACTTACTGAACATTCTATGTATAAATATAATAATGAATTTTTCAGTGGGCAAAGATCCCAATCAATTACTTTTTTTTTTATTTTTAAATATTTCTACTGCCTACCTTATATTAAGTTTTTTGTAATTTTTACGTTTTTAATTAGTTTTATGGTTTTATGAAATGATTATGTGGCAATAAATGTTCAGTCACAGGAGATTTATCAACTTCTTAATTTTTAATGTTACTTAAGTGTTCATTAAACTTGACCCCTATATTTCTTTTTGTTTGTCCTACGTAATATTTATTACAACTTTCACATTGTATTTTTTAAATTCTCGATTTCCGTGATCTAATTACTTTTTGTTCCTTTATGCTAGTGAGTGTACTAGCTGTCCTTTCTTTATTCCACTTTTGTGTTCGGACTAATTTTGAAATTACGTTTTCGTTATACTCGTTAAATCTAACTATTTCTCTTATAACCCAAGTTCTTTATCAAAATCTATTTTATTTATCCGAATATTAACTAATCTTAAACCATACTATTAAAAGCTGTCATTTTGTGTTGCTAGCTGTGGTTCAAACTGTTCGGAATATGCCTGCAGTGAGTATGTTTCCCGATAAATTTAGTTCCCCTCTTATAAATTTAACTAATTAATCCAAAAAAAAACAATTTTCCCTCTATTTTCTGTTCATATGTGAATTTAATCTATGGGTAAAAAGAATATAAATGTTAGAAGAAGAATTGCGTATTAAAATCTTTGGTTATTATTGCAAAAATGTTTATATATATCTTACCCAAATTTTTGGAAAATCAACATAGGCGTTTTTTAAATTTGTTTCCAATCTACTTTTGAAAAATCGAGATAACGGGTTTCTCATTGTTGTCCCATCAATTTGTTCATAAAATTTATTTTGAAACTGAAAAACATTTTGACCCATCAATAACTTTGCTATATTAATTAGCTCATTTATTTTATACTATTGTTTATGTTTTGTTCTTTTAACCAGTCTTTAAGAAAACCAATTGTTATATTTATCGGGATATTCAGAAATTAGAATACTACGTCAATAGAAATAAACCTATTATTATTTCGAATAGTAGTAACCAAATAATTTTTGAACTAATTCAATATTATTTTTAAAAGAAAAGCTATTGAATTTTTCAATACATGAAAATACCCTTGTTTTGTGTCTAGCCAAATAGTTTAGGCATTAATATTCGACACAATTCGAAATATGTATCCGTGATTTTTTAGTTATATTTTGTGGCTTTTTAAGTTAAATTTTAGCTTCGATGCGAAGCTGAGAAGGCATTGGTTTTACAAAGATGTGTTTTTTTTTTTTTTTTGTGTCTGTTACCACTTTTTCTCAGCTCTCACCGAACCGATTTCTTTCAATGATACGTCAAAAGATCACAAATCGTATCTAGTCGAAGACATTACCCTTAAAAATTGAAAAAAATTCCCTCGTTCCCCGTAAATGGGGGAAACCTCCAAAAAAATTACAAATTTAAAAATCGCTAATTTTTGATATTTTTTCAATTTTTTTTACTTAAAAGTGCCGTAACTTTTTTAAAAATAAACATATCAATATAATTATTTTTTTTATAGATGCATGTGTCATTACCTATCATTTGGTATATTTTTTTTATAAATTTAACCCTTAACCTGCCCACAAGGGGGGATTTAAAATGACAACTTTTTCACAAAAAATTAATNGGGGGATTTAAAATGACAACTTTTTCACAAAAAATTAATTTTTTTAACTTAAATTTTGAAAATGTTCCGGAAGGTCTGACACTTTTATATATATCTTAAATTAAAGATAATGTAATATGCTTTATAATGAAAAAAAAAAATTTCGGACTTTATCTTATCTTCATGGTTAAAATGGCTACCGAATGCTATTTTAATGTGAAAATTTTCGATTTTGTATTTTCCATTTTTAACTTTATTATGCTATAACTTTTTGAAAAATGTATGAATCATTACAATTTTTTTATGAGAAGTAGTATTTATATAGATCTTTCATTCGACATACTGTTTTTTTAAATCGGACCATTTCCCTAAATACAGGGGGGATTCAAAACATAAAAATGCATATAGAAAGTAGAACTTTTTCAACGTAACTTTTGAAAGTGTTCCGGAAGGTCTGACACTTTTATATATATCTTAAATTAAAGCTAATGTAATATACTTTATAATGGTAAAAAAAAATTTCGGACTTTATTTTATCTTCATGGTGAAAACAGACATTAAACTTAATAAAAAAAATACGATTTTTGTAAAAAAATTCTTTTTTATATTTTTAACTTTATAATGCTATAACTTCTCGAAAGATGTATGGATCAATATAATTCTTTTTTTTGTAGATGCATGATGTCTTTACCTATCATTTGGTATATTTTTTTTATAAATCTGACTTTTTACCTGCCTACAGGGGGGGATTCAAAATGACAACTTTTTCACAAAAAATTGACTTTTTCAACTTAAATTTTGAAAGTGTTCCGGAAAGTCTGACACTTTTATATATATCTTAAATTAAACCTAATGTAATATACTTTATAATGGTAAAAAAAAATTTCGGACTTTATTTTATCTTCATTGTGAAAACAGACATTAAATTTAATAAAAAAAATACAATTTTTGTAAAAAAATTCTTTTTTATATTTTTAACTTAATAATGCTATAACTTTTTGAAAGATGTATGGATCCATATAATTCTTTTTTTTGTAGATGCATGATGTTTTTACCTATCATATGGTACATTTTTTTTATAAATCTGACTTTTTACCTGCCTACAGGGGGGGATTCAAAACGACAACTTTTTCACAAAAAATTGACTTTTTCAACTTAAATTTTGAAAGTGTTCCGGAAAGTCTGACACTTTTATATATATCTTAAATTAAAGCTAATGTAATATACTTTATCATGGAAAAAAAAAATTTCGGACTTTATTTTATCTTCACGGTGAAAATGGCTACCAAATGCTATTATTGTGTGAAAATTCTCAATTTTATTTTTTACATTTTTAACATTATAATGCTATAACTTATTGAAAAGTGTATTGATCAATATAATTTTTTTATGGGAAATACTATTTTTTAATAATCCCTTTTTCATTCGACATACTTTATCTTAATCAGGATATTAATAAGGAACTAGCAGTTTATGAAGCTTTTGGAATAATCCACCAATTTTTTAAAATTAAACACTATCTAAAGATTTGCATCGAAGCGTTTTTTTTTTTGATAGTGATTTTAATCACTGTCAGATATCATTATACTTGATCCAACTATGGCACGTCACCACTGTGCCGCGACCCCCCTGTGCTGGGTTTTTTTTTTTTAATATTGATTAGTTTTACATTAATAATATTTTTAATATAGTTATAGTTTTAAATAAAAGTAAATAAACAAAAATTTAAAAGTATATAATTTATTTTTTCTAAAAATGTTTTCATTAAAAATGATTATAACATTATGCCTTGTATATAATTAAAAATCCAAGTGGTATACAAGTAATAATTAATAACTGCTGGTGACAATTAATTTTCAATAGGTTTCAGACTTTGTCAGAAATATATTAACAGTAATTAAAGAGCAATTGATTTACGTCTTTATATATATATATATATATATGTGTAAATTTCTGGTAAAGTTTTGATATATTTATTCTTTTTTAATATTCTTATTGTGTATTATTTCTTTATTCGACGGTCATTTTAAACTATAATTCACAATAGCTAATATTAATAATATAATATAATAACACAGAATGAAAAATTTTATGTTATACAGTATTAAATTTGAAAATTTATTAGAATGAATAAAACAATTCAACAGTTAAAAAAACGTAAAGTGAAACGAAAAATATATCAATATTTTATATATAAATTATCTATCTTAATAAAGTTATTGATATGATTAATTTTAAACTTTCTAAGAATAATAAAAAGTTTGGACAATTAGAAGGTATTGTTATAAAAAATATATATTATTAATCTAAGGCATAAATTAAATTTATTTACAAAGTACTACATTTAATTGACTAAAATTGTAATTATATCTTAAAAATTGTTCTAAAATATTAGAATCATTAAGTTGTTTTTGTATTTCTTATTTATGGAATGCTTTAGCATTAGAAATAAATGGCTTATTTTACAAAAAATTTTTATATATCAAGTTTGATATGAATCCGAGTTTTCAAAAAATAGATTTATAATGTTTGATTTACTACAAAAAAATAAAAAAAGAGAAGTTTATATCATATCTCTTTTTTTGGTGATGCTTAAGTAAACGGTTTTATTATAATTGTCACTTTTCAATGAAAAATAAGTTTTTCCATATCAACAGAAATTTAAAATGTAGAATTATACAAACTTTATATAGTAGATAAATAAAATGTTTGCACACTTGAAATAAATACACAATATGAAATACTTTACATTTTATATAAATATACACAGTGATTCTTTTGACGCAAGACACTCAATTTTTTTTAAATGATAATTAATTTAAGAAAATTCTTTTTGAAATTTTATATATTTCTCAATTTATTAATTATTATTTTGAATGGCAACATACGTATTTAACTAGCTTGCATAATCAAAGCTAATAAAGAAAATAACTGGGCCATTACGACTTTTAAAATAGTACTTCGAAAGCTATTGGCACTGTTAAATAAATGGAGGAAGAGTGCGTCAGAGTAATGTGTAATGATAAATAATAATATAACCAACAACTCATCTACACTCAATATCTTTAAATAGTTTTAATTTACGAAATAAAGAAAGTTTTACATCTAGATGAGAGAAAGAGCGCGGGCGAGAAATGACTGACTAGAGATAACAATAAAACAACTGCGTCTTAACTCCATCCAACATTATAAAATGTTAATAACTTCCGAAGTACTGGTCCAAAGTTTGTTATCGACCAGTCATTTAAATTAAATCATTATATATTGAATAAAATAGTCAATCATGTATGCTACCATTTTAAAAAATAAAGTTGACGCCCTTATAAGGTACAATGAATAACGTAATATAAACTTAATGATAGAGAAATCGAGAAATTTATCAAACTAAAAAATACCAATAATAATTTTTTTAATATAAATATTATTTTTAAAGATATCGAGTGGCTAAAATGAAAAATATAACCTCCCAGACAACATTTTAGTTTCGATGCGAAGCTGAAATTTTTTGGATATTATTTTTAATAATATCAAAAATTATTGTTTATGGTAAACATATAATTGCTAATTTGAAATTAGTACGAAAATTAATTAATAAAAGTATCTTTTTTTACTCTGATAAAAATTTTTTGCACACTTTTTATTCATAATTAACAACAAACTATAATCTAAAAAGTTTTATGTCAAGCCCTTCAATTTTTATACACGTTTACCATAAAAATAATAACTACTTTATAATTTTTTATAAATTCTCCGAAAAAATTACAATACTACCTTATTCAATATCAATTTCATACTATATTTAATTGTTAAAAAAATATTTATTCATATATTACGCTTATAAATCATAAAACTTGTAACCAGAATAAAATAAGGAAATAGGAGATCATGTTGTTTATGGACTAATCCACTAATTTTTATCTTCGATGCGAAGCTGAGAAGGTATTAGTTTCACTAAGATGTGTGTTTTTTTTTTTTTTTT
>NW_026099573.1:29430562-29431540 GCF_025091365.1 Daktulosphaira vitifoliae
AATTAAAAACTCAAACATTTTATTAAATTAAAAATATGTGTTACCATTTAAAAAAACAAAGTTGACCCCCCTCCAAGGCATAAGGGATGAACTTAAAAAGTATTACATAGTTAAAAATTCAAGAATAATGTGTAACTAAAGATAATAAAAAAAAAAAATGTTTAAATTATTATTATTCTGCAAGTAATTGAGTGGGTTATAATAAAAAAATCACCCTGTATACCATTGTAAATGTAAAGTTTATAAAAGAAAAAATTATTCCTAATTAGATTTTAAAGGTAACTTTCGAATGTTAAATAGGAACCTTACATTATTTTACCGAATGCTATTTTTATGTGAAAATTTTCGATTTTGTATTTTCCATTTTTAACTTTATTATGCTATAACTTTTTGAAATATGAATGAATCATTACAATTTTTTTATGAGAAGTAGTATTTATATAGATCTCTCATTCGACATACTATTTTTTTAAATCGGACCATTTCCTTTAATATAGAGGGGATTCAAAACATAAAAATGCATATAGAAAATAGAACTTTTTCAACTTAAATTTTGAAAGTGTTCCGGAAAGTCTGACACTTTTATATATATCTTAAATTAAACCTAATGTAATATACTTTATAATGGTAAAAAAAAATTTCGGACTTTATTTTATCTTCATGGTGAAAACAGACTTTAAACTTAATAAAAAAAATACGATTTTTGTAAAAAAATTCTTTTTTATATTTTTAACTTAATAATGCTATAACTTTTTGAAAGATGTATGGATCAATATAATTCTTTTTTTTGTAGATGCATGATGTTTTTACCTATCATATGGTACATTTTTTTTATAAATCTGACTTTTTACCTGCCTACAGGGGGGGATTCAAAACGACAACTTTTTCACAAAAAATGGACTTTTTCAACTTAAATTTTGAAAGTGTTCCGGAATGTCTGACACTTTTATATATATATTAAATTAAAGCTAATGTAAT
>NW_026099573.1:29431789-29496021 GCF_025091365.1 Daktulosphaira vitifoliae
CTTTTTCATTCGACATACTTTATCTTAATCAGGATATTAATAAGGAACTAGCAGTTTATGAAGCTTTTGGAATAATCCACCAATTTTTTAAAATTAAACACTATCTAAAGATTTGCATCGAAGCGTTTTTTTTTTTGATAGTGATTTTAATCACTGTCAGATATCATTATACTTGATACATCTATACCTCGTCACCACTGTGCCGCGACCTCCCTGTGCTGGGTTTTTTTAAATAATGTTATAGTAATATAGTTATTATGTTATAAGAAAATTTCTCTCTGGCTCGTATAGTTACTTCACTTTAAAAACTCTAAATATTATGTTAATATGTTGTTTCTCAACTACACCCAAATCGACAGAAAATTACATAATTTTACCAATACCAAAAAGATTTTTTATGTACAATTTTTCAACTAGATGACGAAATTATATTTTTTAGTGGTGTCGTAACACAATAAAAAAAAATTGGTTATAATGAAAAGGTAATGTGTACGAAGATAAAGATGAGGATGTGGTGCCTGCTGTCTAGGTATTCACGTGCGTGTTGTCGTACAGCAGTCACCGTGCTCGGCTGACACTCCAGGTTAGCTGTGGGTGTCGAAAGGCTGTTGTTATAAAAAAGAAATAAGGGTAACACCAAGGTATGAGGTGCAGACGAAGTGCAAGACCCAAGTACTCTGAACTGTTGTGGAAGAGTGTAGATAGGTTTAAAAAGGAATAAACAAAGACTTTACTTTAGGCAGTAAGCCGGACAGCGACAACCGAGTACTGAGGCTGATGAATGACACAAGGCACTTGAGTCGACTGACCACGTTGGGGTTTTATAATAATTAGAACTATTGCCAAATTGGCAATAAATATTATTTGTTAATTCATCAGTCTCAGGCAGCGGATGTGCTGTCTGTATTTTATTAAAATAATTCTCACGATAATGGTAACGTGACACCATCACATCCACCCATGTCTTTTTGGTGCCACGTCCCCGTGTTAATGAACAATTAAAATGATCAAATAAAAGAATATTTTATGAGAATAAACAAAATAATTTAACTTAACTAATTTAATTTATTTATTTTTTATTTTTATTTTTTTTGATCCGCGAATTCTTCAACATTTGGTGTATGATTTGGGTGTGAAACGATATTGTTCTTTCTACTTTTCTTTTGTAGTCCTTGATGTTTTGATCAATGATGAGGCTGTACAGATTGTTTTTAATCTTGCTCTGTTTTCAGTGGGGATTTGCTTGGAATAAGGCTTGTTGGATGGTAGAAAGTTTTGCAGAGCTTGTAGTTTTATTTTATTACTTCTTATTTCGGTTCAAAACGATTGTCCAATGACTTCTGACCAATCATATTTGACGTAACTTTGTAAATATAATCGCCGGGCTTTCTATTTCTTCCACTTGAATTAGTTGTGTGAATGCTATCGCTGTTATGCCCATGCAAAATAGTTTCAACGCTGTGGTTTTTGTCATCTTTGTCTCTACCGTAGTACGGTTTTAGTCGTCTAATGTGTATGGTGTCCTGCACGACTTTTTTATTAAGGATTAGTTCTACTTCATAGTTTACGTCATTTATTTTGTTAATTATTTTAAATGGACCACAATATTGGTGGCCTAATTTTGCACATTGATTTTTTATTATAAAGGGAAATTTGACTAAGACTAATTGACCTGGTTTGTATTCTAAGTGTTTGTGTGATAAATCATAGTTGATTTTCTGTGTTTTTATTTTTTTTTGAGCTTTTGCTATTATGTCTGGTAGTTTCATTCTAACATTATGTAAGTCTTCCAGCGCTTTCTTTAGGTCATATGACAGAGGCTAAGGGATTATTTTGTTATCTATAGGTTGTGAAGTATGAAATCCATGCATTAGATAGAATGGCGAAAATTCAGTTGTAGACTGCGGAGTAGTATTGTAGCTAAAAGTGACAGCTGGTAAGTAGTGTGACCATTTATTCTGATTTTTGTCATACATATAATGTCGTAGAGCTGTACATAGCGTCTCATTCGTTCGTTCTACAAATCCTTGAGATTGAGGCGAGTAGACTGAACTGAACCTCTGTTTGATGCCTAAGTTGTCACAAATTTGTGCCAGTTCCTTATTTTTGAAATGAGTTCATCGGTCACTTGTTATAGATCGAGGGCAGCCCCATTTGAAAATTAATTCGAAAAGGTATTTTATGACAGACTCGCCGTCTGCAGAGCGAACTGCTTTGGTGAAAATATACTTGGTCGTGTTGCAGCTACTACTATTACGTGTTTCTTTACGGGTACAGTTTAAGACTCAATTTTTAAATTATAAACATGTTATCATGATATAATTAAAGAAATAGGAGTTCATTTTCTTTTAGAATAATCTAATAATTCCTTCTAAAAGTTAAACACTATCTACAGATTTTAAGTGTGTTTTATAAAGTGATATTAATCACTGTCAAATATCATCTATACTTGATCTAACTATGCCACGTCTCTATTGTGCAGTTTTATTATTATTTTTTATTATACTTAGCGTCTTTTGAATGATCTTTGACCAAGTGTTTTTTTAGGAATAAGAATATCACATAAAATAATATTTAAGAGATAACACTAAATATTAAGTTGTAAGCTAAATTTAGAAAGACCCCGACGAGGGTCTAACCTGGACCGAAGCAAAGCCGAAGCACCAGGGATTTTGGTACCTTATCCTAGGGGGGAAGGTTATAAATTAGCTATGATTTAGTACAATTATTCAAATTTATTAAATATCACAAACAAATTAATTTTTTTAACATAACATAACAAAAGTATTTAAAAGAAAAAATGTACACAAAACAAATTAATTAATTAAAAATCATAGGTCCCAAATAAAAGGGAAAATATAAAGAACAAAACACTACAGTAAATTATTAAAGTTAAGAGAAACAAAAAAAAAACAGTAGCACAGTGGGATCGAGTACAGTGTGGATGAGGCATAGATAGGACAAGTATAGATGATATCTGACAGTGATTAAAATCACTATCAAAAGAAATGCTTCGATACAAATCTGTAGATAGTGTTTAATTCTAAGAAATTGGTGGATGATTACAAAAACAATATCACCCTTATTTCTTTAATAATTAAAGAAATACTAATCAGGATATAATTATTATATCCTGATTAGTAGTTCTTTGAGTTTAAAATTATTATATGAATAAATACTAATTATAGTTATTAAATTTAGTATGAAATTGATATTCAATAATTTAATATTATAATTTATACGAAGAAATTATAAAAATAATAAAGAAGTTATATTTTGCTTTACTTTTACGTGTATAAAAATTTAAAGGACTTGATACAATATTTTTCAATATAAAAGTTTTTTGCTACTATAAATAAATGCACAAGACTACAAAGAACTTTCATCAGAAGCAAAAATATACTTTTCTAAATCAATTTTTCGTATTGTTTTCAAAACTTCAATTAGACTTTTTCTATCACTTCTAATTTTTTATATTATTATTAATTACATATAAAAAAATAATTAAAAAAAAAAAATTTGTTTTCAAATTATTACTGATTTGATGTTTATTATATTAAAAATAATCAGTCTAAAATCTCATTTTTAACCTATTTTTCTGGTCCTTTGAAGTTGATGAAAAGTTTATATGAAAGTTTTGTGAAGAGAACATAAATGATAGTCACAAAAAAATATCTTCTCAGCTTTGCATCGAAGCTAAAACTTAAAATATAGTAAAATAATTTTAATATCAATAAAAAATTTCTTCTCGCGAGCGGGGACTACAGTGATGGGATCCTATATCTTTATTGAAGTTATTGAATCTAAATGAGATAAAAATCAAAGCAGTTGAAAATTTATTCTAACTTAAAAAGAATTAAGAAAAAATTCAATGCAATACGCGGGTTGGAATCTCGTACCCCAAGCGTGTAAAACACAAGTTTTACCAACTCGGCAACCGTACGTTGGTAACGTCGGCTGAAAAAATTGGCTATTTAAGCTAGTTCAAATTTCAAAGTTAATTTAATCGACATTTAAAAAGCAAAAAAAAATAAATAAGTTTAACTTTCTCTGCTATATTAATTTTTTATTTATATAATATTTATGAAAATCTGTACTCCCCTTGTCAGGTATTTTAAAATAAAATAAAATACAAAACCCAGAATTTTAACACAAAAATAGCATATTTTTGAATACGGTAGTCATTTTTACCATGAAGACAAATCCAGGGGTCAAATTTTTTTTTTTTCAAATTAAAGTATATTACATAAGCTTAATTTAAGATATATATAAAAGTGTCAGTATTTCCGGAATACTTAAAAAAATTAAATTGAAAATGTCCTAGTAACAATACGCATGTTTAAAGTTTTGACACCCTTGTATAAAGAGGTATGATCCGATTTACAAAAAAAATGTGTCAGTTGAAAGGGGTACTTAAAAATATATTATAAAAAAATAATAATATTGATCCATACATTTTTCCAAAAGTTATATAAAATATAAATTAAATAATATAATATATAAAATCGAGAATTTTTTCACGGAAATCGTAAGTTTTTCTTTAACTTTGATGTCCGTTTTCACCATGAAGACAAGTCCAGAGTTCTAAAAAGTTCTACTTTCTGTACCCATTTTAAAAGGTTTGCAACCCCCCTGTATAAAGGGAAATGGTCCAATTTAAAAAAAATGTATGTCGAATAAAAGAAGTATATATAAAGTATTTATTATTAAAGAATAGAATTTATTCTTGATTTTTTTAAAAAGTTATAGCAACATAATGTTAAAAATGTAAAATATAATATCAAGAATTTTTTCAAAAAAATAGCATATTTATGCATACGGTATCATTTTCACCATGAAGACAAGTCCAGAGGTCAATTTTTTTTTTCAAATTAAAGTATATTACATTAGCTTTAATTTAAGGTATACAGGGTGGCCCACCACTCACTGACAACTTAAATAACTTTTGATCCAGTTAATATTTTTAGTTGATTTTTTTTTTAAATAATAGTTATACGTTAGGTCTATAGCTATATCTCAATAATTAATTTTTTTACATTTTATTAAAAATATTAATTATTTTTAAATTTTAAATAAAATGTAAAAAAAAAATCTAAGATAGCTATTTTGTAGAGTAGAATTTAAGAAAAATTTTAGTAAAAAAATATCTTATTAATATTCAGTAGTAAATATTCTGTAGCGTTTTGAAGTTTGTGAAAATTTGAATTTTCATGTACTATTTTACGGTATTAAACATTGAAATACGTATTGAGAAAAGGACAGAAGAAAACGCTATCTTTTCAATATACTTTTGAATGAGAGTGATAAGTAATAATTGCCTTATCTAATTTCTTATCATGGTATTTATGCCAAGTTTGTAATGTATACACACTATCATCATATGTATACACAGTAATCATGAAAAGATAGCGTTTTCTTCTGTCCTTTTCTCAATACGTATTTCAATGTTTATAACCGTAAAATAGTACATAAAAATTCAAATTTTTACAAACTTCAAAACGCTACAGAATATTTACTACTGAATATTAATAAGATATTTGTTTACTGAAATTTTTCTTAAATTCTACTCTACAAAATAGCTATCTTAGATTTTTTTTTTACTTTTTATTTAAAATTTTAAAGTAATTAATATTTTTAATAAAATGTAAAAAAATTAATTATAGAGATATAGCTATAGACCTAACGTCTAACTAATATTTAAAAAAAAAATCAGCTAAAAATATTAACTGGATCAAAAGTTATTTAAGTTGTTAGTGAGTGGTGGGCCACCCTGTATATAAATGTGTTAGTCTTTCTGGAACATTTTCAAAAGTCAAGTTGAAAAAGTTAATTTTTTATAAAAAAGTTACCATTTTGAAACCCTTCCTGTGGGCTTGTAAAGGGTTAAATGTTCACAAAAATATATAAAATGTTAGGTGAATACCTAGGGTCAAATTTACATAAAAAATATACCAAATAAAAGATAATGATATCATGCATCTATATAAAAAAAAGTTATATTGATTTGGTTATTTTTAAAAAAGTTATGGCAATTTTAAGTAAAAAAAATTGAAAAAATATCGAAAATTAGCGATTTTTAAATTTGTAATTTTTTAGGGGATTCCCCCTGTTTACGGTGAATAAGGATTTTTTTTCAAATTTTGAGTTTAATGTCTGCGACTAGATACGATTTGTGATCTTTTGACATATTTTTCATCAAAATCGGTTTAGCGAGAGCTGAATTGAGCGTATACAGTCACAAAAAGAAAACACATCATAGTAAAATTAATACCTTCTCAGCTTTGCATCGAAGCTAAAAGAAGAGATGATATAAAACTATTAACCTCTGTAACGTATGTATAAAGAATATAAATATACAAACAGTGAAAAAACGCATACATAAATGTACATTCCTGTATTCAAACAAAAACTTAAATACAACTAGGTAATTATACATAATAAAAAAAGGAGAAAAATAAAAAAAAAAATTTAATTTTTTCATTTTTATTATTACTGTTTTTTTATTTACTGTTATTATGTGGCGAAGAAAAAAAAATTTAAGAATGTGAGACTCAATTTGATGGTTAAGAGTGTTGATAGTAATGAAGCTTACGTTTTGATCCAACAGTTGACCACCATTCGTCAGAATTTATACGGTTTTTGTGTAGAGTAACTTTTATGGGGCCCGCACCATTATTAGGTGGACGGACTGATCCACCCGGCGAGTTTGGCATGCAGGTAAGTAATGGGTTAAACACACTTAAGTGATTGTATTAAAAATGAGTGTATTGAATTAAAACGATACTAAGAATAACAATAAAAATACGGACACTATGAGAACGTAATAAAAGCAAGATTTATCGTAATGAAGGTATAAGCTGGACTTCAACTATAATTGTTGAAAATAAAACATTAAGGTGCAGTGCCAGAATCAGTTTTTAAATAAGGGGCGAAAATGTAATGACTAAAAATAGGCCTCGTTAATTGTTACAGAGCTAAAAAAGTGGTTAAAACGTATTCAGCGTACTACAGGCAAACAACAATAATAGTCACATAATTGCTTATAACGACGGACCGATAACAAAGGTATTAGGGCTTGTATGGAATGCGTACTGTGATACTTTACAATATATTGTTAAAAATATTTTTATATTTGGGTCAATAACGAGACGTTCAGTTTTATCGCATATAGCCCCAATTTATGATCCGCTTGGTCTATTTGATCCGATAATAATGCAGGGCAAACTTATAATGCAAAATTTGTGGCAACATCAATTAAATTGGGACGAACCCGTTCCAGTAAATATAAAAAATGATTGGGAAGCGTATGTGGAAAAACGTAGTTATATTAATAAAATTATTATTCTGAGTAAAATCATTGGCTAGCAGAAAATTGTCGAGTATCAGGTACATGGTTTTTCAGACAGTTCCATTCGTGCATATGGAGCGGCGTTATATTTGCGCACTACTAATGAACACGGTCAACATATTGTTCGTCTTATCTGCGCAAAGTCAAAGGTAGCACCTATAAAAACAGTGTCTTTACCACGCCTCGAATTATGTGCAGCACATTTACTTGCGCGATTGGCGCAAAAGGTGGTTAAAAATTTACAAATAGCTAATTGAAAAAGATTTTTGTATACTGATTCAAATTTTGTTCTCGCTTGGATTTTATCATCTTCCGCTAAATGGAAAACTCTTGTCGCACATTGGGTGGACGAAATACAGGAAATAACTTCAAGAGCCGAGTGGGCGCATGTAAAATCGCAGGATAATCCTGCGGATGTAATATCTCGTGGTTGTTATCCCGAAGACTTGTCTAAATCGTTCTTATGGTGGTCAGGGACAAAGTGGTTGCAAAAGGATTGTAAGGAATAGCAAACCACGGCCGAGGCAATAAGTAATTTGAATTTACCTGAAGTCAAGTGTACTGCAAATTATAATTCTATTAACTTAGTCGTTAATATAACACAAGAAAATTTTTCCATTATTAAATAGATGCTCAAATTATCAGAAAATATTGCGTATTATTGCCTATTGTATTCGTTTTGTATATAATTCTCGTTCAAAAATTAATAAAAAAAATTTATCGTTAGATGCATGCCAATTAGAAAAAGCAAATGTAGGTATAATAAAATATATACAAAATTGTTATTTTCGTCTGAAATTAAAATGCTGAACAGTAAAGCTACACGGGTGCATTCGAAAAGCAGCTTATTTCGTTTAAGGCCATATTTAGACGAAAGAGGTATACTACGAGTGGGTGGTCGTTTAATAAACACAGCGTCACTAGACATATTCCAACGACATCCAATTATTTTGCCTCACAACAGTAATTACACGAGATTATTGTTTCAAAATGAGCATACTCGCATCATGCATGGAGAGCCGCAAGCTATACTAGCTTCAGTACGCCTTAAATATTGACCCATTAATGGCAGAAGTATCGCCCGTAGGATTTTCAAAAATTGTATTGTCTGTTTTAGACTAAAGCCGAGTGTAGTACAGGCTATTATGGGCGACTTATCGCTAGATAGAGTTCAGCTATTTAATCGACTTTTTTTCAAATGTGGTGTTGATTTTACCGGTCCTATTATGATTAGGACTAGTTTATTATGACGTGCACAAAATGTTAAAGGTTACATTGCTATATTTGTTTGTTTTACACCGAAGGCTGTCCACATAGAGCTTGTCAGCGACTTATCAATTAAATGCTTTCTTAACGCTCTAAACTGGTTTTTTAATCCGTTAAATCGATAAACTATTTATTATATAAAGTATTAAAAGATTCGTGTTTAACAATAGAGGAATTTTCTACTATACTAAGGCGTGTCGAGGCTTGTTTAAACTCCCGTCCGTTAACACCCTTAACTACTGATCCTTTAGATCTAGAGTGTTTAACTCCTGCTCACTTACTTATCGGCGACTCATTAATGACTGTCCCATAGAAATTTTACGAGGCGATTCCTCTCAATCACCTCGATAGGTGGCAGCGGGTGCAAAAACTGTCTCAGGACTTGTGGAAGCTTTGGAGTCGTAAATATTTGACGCATTTACAAGAGAGAGTAAAATGGGCTAGTGAAAGGGGTCCTAAATTAATGGTTAGCACTGTAGTTCTTTTGCGAGAGGAAAATTTACTTCTACTTAAATGGCACTTGGGAAGAGTGATTCAGGTGCGTATGGGGCCTGATAAAATAAGTCGATCAGTGATCGTGTACAGTGGTGATGGCGAGTACAAACGGGCAGTAAGGTAGTTATGTCCTCTACCAATTGAAGGATATTATTTACCCCAGTCCAAAATTTTATTGTGAAAATGTTTAGGGTTATATGTAATAGAAATTATTATTATTTACTTATTTATTATTTTAATTTATTTTTTTGGGGGGGGGGTTGATTCTATTTGTCTGTTATTTTTATTTTATATATATAAATAAATGTGTTTTGTATTTTTTTTTTTTGTTATTTTATAGTATGTATTCAAATTAGATGATGTGTTGAAATTTTTTAATATTTGAAGGCGGTCGGCGTGTTCCATTTTTTTCTTTTGTATGTATGTCATTATTGTATGAGATAAGCGCGTTTACCCAGTGCGTATCGGTTTCTTTTATTGTATTTTATAGAAGTCGAACGATGAACTCGTCATTGTAAAGGACGACGTGCACGCCAACATGTATATACAAAATAAAGTATTATAAACTAAGTTAAAAGTTTTAAGTTTTATCTCGTTCCTACTAAATAATTAGTTAAAAGAAAACGTATTATACAGTCGACTCTGAGACCGAAACAACTGTTTAACATGAAATATTTTAATACTTGATACTGCCATAACTCTTTGAAAAATGAACAAATTAAAATCATTTTTTTTTTTTATATTGAAACCTTAGATATTTTCTTTTATTTGATATAACTTTTTGAAAATCTGACTCTAAAACTGACCACAGGAGGAATTCAAAAAATCATTTTTTGCATACAAGTTAAGCTTTTTCAATGTAATTTTTGAAAATGTTCCAGAAATATTGACACTTTTATTTAATCTTAAATTAAAGCTTATATTATATACTTGACTATGAAAAAAAAAAAAAAATCGAAATATACATTTTCTTCTTGGTGAAAATAGCTTCCGTATTAAAAAAAAAATGCTATTTTTGTGTTAAAATAATGTGTTTTGTATTTTATTTTATTTTAAAATACCTTACAAGGGGAATACACTGACTTTTCATCAGATTTTCATCGAAGCCTTTCTTATGTTAGCGATTTTAAACACTGTCAGATTAAATCTATACTGGACCCAACTATGCCACGTTCTCACTGTGCTGGGTTTTTTTTTTTTATATTATTGATAATTATTGACTAAATAAATACAGATCTTTAACAATAATTTTTTTGCTTGATTTAATTGGATGGGGGGATATAATAAGTTTATTTTTTTGAGTTTCCTGGGGGGCACTGCGCCTTCTGCTACATGGTGCTAGCGTCACTAGGGGCCGCTTATTTTACAAATTTGTTTGAATGCCTGCACTTTTATGTTCCTATTAGTACTAAAATAATATCTACAAAATTTGAGAGTAATTTGATATGGTTGACACGTGCGGATTTAAGATCAAAGTTTGAATTATTTCGGTTTTTGGAATAATCATATATTTTATTAATAACTTTTATAGTACTTTCATTGTTTAAAAATATATAAAATATAATTGTTTAAAAAAATGTTTCTTTACTTTCTACTAAAACCAATATTAACGCTACGGAATTAGGAAACCAAAGCAAATACTAAAATAAAGCCTTACAATTCATAAACGCTCGATTTTGACGAAAGTTTATACAGGTGATAAATAAATTTATCAATATTATTTTATATTTAAATTAATAGATGAAAATATTATTTTTAAAAAATATTACATTTAGAGTTTTTTGTCAACAGTTGTATAAACATATTAAATTGATTGAATAATTCATATTTAATGTTCAAGTTTTGGATTAAAAATTAGTCATTATCTTATAACTTTCTTTTTTAAAGGGTTTTGTTGTAAAAAGTATGTTGCAAAAATATTTGATTATTTTCGTACTGAGTAATATCACTTTTCAATCATCAAAAGGAAATGATTATGTCAATGAAGTAAATAACATGCTTACAAATCCTTATTGGAAAGTTGGTCTTCGAGAATTTAATACGATTTTAGGTAATATACGGTTCAATTTTTTTAACAACATAACTGAAGAAACGAAAAAAATTGATGATCAAATATTGTTTTCAACATTAGATAATGATAAATATGTTAATGAAAATAATTTCCATGAAAAGGTAATGCAATATCATTTCTTATTAAGCTGTTACTATGGAATGGATTTAAAGTACTATTTATTCTATGTAAAAGAATTATGTAAATTATGTAAAAGGATGGATCCTGCATTTTGTCAAACACCTTTAAATTTCCAAGTTAATTTTTTTATTGCCGAGCTTATTAAAATGAAAAATTCTTTACTTCATTTATGTCGATGGTTGAATAATGTTAATTTAATAAACGATATTTACACGGTAATCGATCGTGTTATTTTAATATCTCAAAATATAGAATTTGTATCATATGATGTTACCAAACAAAAAATACATAATGAATATCATACAATAAGTACATTTTTTGATGAAAAAATGACACCGTTAATTAGTGAAGAGGACATGAATACAAGACTAACTGTAAATTTTCGGAATGTAAACGCAAATTTACCATTTCATAATAAAGTCAATATGATTTTTGAATCTTTTTATAAGGCTGTAAAACACACTTTAAATATGAATAACAAATTAGGTTTTTTTTATGATAATAATTTAGATTGTTTAGGAGTGAGACCTCATACTAAAAGTCCAAGTACTTCATTTCCACCAGTTGATGAAGACGATTAGATTAGAACTATGTAAATTAAATAACAAGAAGATAGTAATGATTTCAAGATAACTTTAAATCAAAAAATTTAATATTATATTGTAGAAATTATTAAAATAAAAAATTCTTTATTTCATTTTTTTCAATTATTGAATAATTCTGAATTAATTTATGAATATAATAATAATAATAATGTGCTGTAAAATTATATTATCACTTATAATATTAGAATATTATATTATGTTATGTTTTGCACTTTTATGTCATATATTATGAGTTCACAAGATTACCAAAACAGAAATTCCTTCTTTAATACACAAAACAATCAATTAACTAGGGAATTAAATCTGATTATTGTACAGATTCAAAGTAACGCCTACATGTAGATTCTCAATTAAGTCCAGTTAATCAAATTTAACAATTAAGATCTACAGTTTCCAATATCACACTATGGATCTCTACACTTCGCTCGTCTACTATAAAAACCCATTTTTTTCTATTAAAATCAGTTTTTTCGGTGATTTCAAAATACACAAAATTTGCGACACTCTACTCAAGATTCTTACTCTTTGAGACTTAATCTTTAGCTTCGATGCGAAGCTGAGAAGGTATTGGTTTTACTATGATGTGTTTTTTTTTGTGTCTGTTACCACTATTTCTCAGCTCTCACCGAACCGATTTCTTTCAATGATACGTCAAAAGATCACAAATTGTATCTAGTCGAAGATATTACCCTCAAAAATTGAAAAAATTTCCCACGTTCCCCGTAAATGGGGGAAACCTCCAAAAAAATTACAAATTTAAAAATCGCTAATTTGACACTTTTATATATATCTTAAATTAAAGTTAATGTAATATACTTTAATTTGAAAAAAAAAAATTTGACTTGTCTTCGTGGTGAAAATAGATATCAAAGTTAATNCAATTTAAAAGCTATTGAGCATAAGTAATATAAAAAACCCAGCACAGGGGGGTCGCAGCACAGTGGTGACGTGGCATATTTGGATCAAGTATAATGATATCTGACAGTGATTAAAATCACTATAAAAAAAAACGCTTTGATGCAAATCTTTAGATAGTGTTTAATTTTAAAAAATTGGTATATTATTCCAAAAGCTACATAATCTGCTAATTCTTTATTAATATCCTGATTAAGATAAAGTATGTCAAATGAAAAAGGGATTATTAAAAAATATTATTTCTCATAAAAAAATAATGTTGATCCATACACATTTCAATATGTCATAGCATTATAAAGTTAAAAATGTAAAATACAAAATCGAAAATTTTCACACAAAAATAGCATTCGGTAGCCATTTTCATCGTGAAGATAAAATAAAGTCCAAAATTTTTTTTTTTGCATAATAAAGTAAATTACATTAGCTTTAATTTAAGATATATATAAAAGTGTCAGACTTTCCGGAACATTTTTAAAAATCAAGTTGAAAAAGTTAATTTTTTATAAAAAAGTTACCATTTTGAAACCCTTCTTGTGGGCTTGTAAAGGGTTAAATTTATGAAAAAAATATACAAAATGACAGGTCAAGACATCAAGCATCTTGACATGTCTTCGACTAGTTACAATTTGTGATCTTTTGACGTATCATTGAAAGAAATCGGTTTGGTGAGAGCTGAGAAAAAGTGGTAACAGACACAAAAAAAAAAACACATCATAGTAAAACCAATACCTTCTCAGCTTCGCATCGAAGCTAATAAAAGTAGTGATGAAACAATAGTTACAGATTCAAGAGGAATATGTATACAAAATATCAGAGGTTTAAGATAACTCCATCTATCATAAAA
The DNA here is from genome assembly GCF_025091365.1 of Daktulosphaira vitifoliae. NCBI lineage: Eukaryota > Metazoa > Arthropoda > Insecta > Hemiptera > Phylloxeridae > Daktulosphaira > Daktulosphaira vitifoliae. The sequence continues at coordinate 29,445,454 of NW_026099573.1, forward strand.
TATATAAGTTGAAAATTATTCAATTAATATTACTTCATTCAGTAAAACACTTTTCAATTATACTAAAGATTGTGTTCACATAAATGTAAGGTAATAGTGGTTTGCCACAATCATATATCGCAAGTTATATATAGACAGTCATGCTTCCAACAGCATAGGTATTCTCTCTTAAAGAGTAATTTATTTTATTATGATAAAGAGTACAACAATTTTCATAATTATAATATAATGAATCGATTTAATTCATAAACTATAGATAATGGCATTGGAGAATATAGAAAAAAATACATGAGCATGACAGATCCAACGCATGCGTCAGGGTATAATGGACATGTCACCAACGCCAATGGGTGGTAACCTCTACATAAATGTAGAGGGCCCATTGAGATGTTCACCATGTCCACCCTGTAATAAACCAAAAATAAAAAGAAAGAAAATAAAAAGAGCTTGAAAGCATAGGGATATAAAAATGAGAAAGCGTAGGTTAAATTGTACTTACCTTACGTCCTGTGTGATACAATGATATTTTAAGTAATCCAGTGTTGATTTCCGTATTAAACGCACTATGTATACGATTTACACTATATGTAATATAGTCTATATAATTGCTTACAAAAACGACTCAAGACTTTAAATAAGATGATTTAATTACACAAAGTCTAAGACTGATCTTACTTGTAAAAGATTTTAAACACTCTGTATTTTGTTATAAAAACAATTTTAATTTTTTATTTATTGATTTTTTTACGTCTGTTGAATAAGTATTTTTTAGAGAGTATATTTTATTGAGAGATCGATACCAATATTTCTTAAATTTTCCTCTGGCCTGGCCAAAACAAGATTCAGAAATATCTATATCTATGTAAAAAATTTATCAAGGCAGAATTGTGGTGGCCCAATGTGTCCCGGTGCTAAAATAAAGCACCTTGAAAGGATGCGGCACAATAATAACCAAGACAAAAATTAAACACTGCAAATATATTCGTAAGTTTCTCTACGTTGTCTGCCGGCGCGATGTTTATTAAAACAAAGACATTAGCAACGAGACTAGCTACCCAATAAGTATAGAGTTGCAATACACTTAGTCAAATAAATTTAAATCTCAATTTAAATTGAGAAGATTGTGACCTTTAGCTTTGTCTGCCGGCGCGATGTTCGTTAAAACAAAGACATTAGCAACGAGACTAGCTACCCAATAAGAAAAGCTCACAATAAATTTTTATTATTAAATGAATATCTAAATTTAGGTTGGATTTATTGTTAAAATAAAATAATTTAAAAAAAATATAATGTTTAAAATATTATTTGATGTTTATTTTCATAACAAGAAAAATAAAATATTATTAATGATTGAACAAATTAAATTAAATTAAAAGATTCACCAAAACAAAATTCACTTTAAAATTTCCAAGTGTCATTTAGTTTTAAAGAAAAATATTCTAAGTCCAAATTAATTAAAAAATCGACTAAGTGTTTTTAAATTGAAAAATATTCTAAGTCCAAATTAATTGAAAAATCGACTAAGTCCCGGAGAGTGAAATCTTGAGTAGAGTGTCGTAGATTTTGTGTATTTTAAAATCGTCAAAAGAACTGGTTTAGATGGGGAAAAATGGCTTTTTATAGTGTGAAGGGGGTAGCCCAGCGATCTCTACCGTGATCGTAGAAGCTGAGGCTTTGTACTGTAATTGGTTAATTAAAAGAGGGTCCCAGCGTGTAGGCGTTACTTAATAATTTCTACAAGAGGGAGATTTTATCGTATAGTTAAAGGGTTATTTTGTATTTTAAATAAGAGAACCCTGTTTTGGTGATCTTGTATAATCATATGTGACATACATGAACAAATGATAACATCTTATTATATATTAATATTATATGTAATTATATAATATTACATATATATTAATATTATATGTAATAATATAATATTACAACCCTGACAATACCCGAGGAACTGTCAGCTCATGAAACAAGAGAGAAAAAATAAAAATATAACTATTCATCATAGAAAATTCCTAGTTAACATATATATAGTCATTAAATAATAAACTAATAAAATACAGACATCATGACCATTTAACCAAAAAGAAAAGATAACGATGAATTAAAATATGCACACTGTGCGAAAATACAAAAACATAAAATATACCATATCACAATTTGTTAGGATGTCCAAGTCCAGATAATTAATTGTGAGGTAGTGTCATAAACATGACCAAGCCAATTGATAAATTTACTCCTCCATCGTAGATTTGTAAAGACACCTCAAAAAACTTGATATGACGATGATGAAAGATTCTTTTTCGAACATAACCTTACTTTCCCAAGCCGGCTCGACAACACATGGGAAAGGGTAGGTGCCAATGTGACCATTATAACATGGTATAATGTGGACAAGGATCACAGGTGATAGGGAAAATTATTTGTATAATAATCATGTGTGTATGTAACACTGACCCTACAGATGTATGACGCGCACTGTTTGAATATAGTTAACTAGACCTTATACTCATGATAATTTTATTACGTCCCAAAGTATTAAAAATTATTATTACCTGCAAATATAACTAATTTTTTTAATTTGAAATCAATTTTCGAAATTTTCGAAATTTTACATAGTTTCATTAATATCTTAAATAGTGAAAGTATACGTTTATGCATATTAATTTTAGAACTTTAAATAAAAGGTGTATTAAGAGGGGCGTAGGTATGGAAATGACTCAACCTCCAACCATTAGAAAAATTTTTAACATATAATCAAATTACATTAATAATAAGGGATTGAGTAGATGGGAATTGTGTACTCAACTTCCTCACCAATAAATTATCTATATATATATATACCTGTCGGTATCAGTATCAATTAATTAAAAAAACCTAACCTACCGTTTACATAGTCGGGAACGCGTTATGCGTCTGAGTGTAGCTAAGTTGTTCCGTTTTAAACATGTTTAATGCACCAAATATGTCAAATATACATTGGTCTTATGGGAAATTTTAGACGTTTTAAACAAGTTTTTTTTTTAATGTTATTAAGCATCCTTGGTTAATAGGTGCCCGAGTTCGATCCTGTTGCACTAGGCTATGTAGGTTTTCTCGTCTTTACTAACACTAACATAGTTATTCAGAGATAAGTTGAAGATAACTACAGTTATAAAAATAAAATAATAATAACAATATAGTAAAAAATAGATAAGAAAAAGTCATTCAAATATATTTTTTTTATAAGGTAATATGTGGAAAACCTTTGAACTTGATTGTTGTGACATTAAAAATTTCTTACGCTGCTTTGTAATTCCCCTATAATCTAAGTACTTTAATTCATAACTAGTTTAAATTCAACTTTATCTAAGTTATATCAGAAATGGTAATATTTCCAATATAATGTAACTTATAAATTAATCCACATTTTGATATATCAACTTGAAGCCAATTGAAATTTATTAGCTTCTGGTATATACCTAGATGAATTTTTTTTTTTACTAGTAATGAATAATAAAAAATATAATATTAATTTAGTCTAAAATTGTAAAAGTTATTGAAAACAAAACAGCAATACTATATATTTGTTAAATTATAAGTTATTAAGGATATCATAACACGGTAAGATATCCTATATGTTCAAAGCTTGCAGACTTTCTGGAATATTTTTAAGGTTTAAGTTGATAAAATTCTATATTTTGTACGTATGTGTTCAATTTTTGAACCACGTAGTAGATTTTTAAAAAAAGTAAGTTGTATAAAAAGAACATGTATAAGTATTAATAGAAAAAATAGTAACGATCGATACTTTTTCAAAAAGTTATAGTAATATTAAGTCAGAAATGTAAAAAATAGAGTCAAGAATTTTAATGAAGAAATAGCATACTTTATAACTGCTGCGATCATTTGTGCATAAATAAAATAAGTAATCGGGACAACTTTTTTTTAATTTAACATGTATTAAAAAGATGCAGTACTTCGGGATCATTTTCAAAAGTTAAGTTGAAAAGGTTACCTTTACAAAATTTTCTATTTTGAATTCTCCTGTGGGAATTAAAGGGTAAGATAAGCAAGTAAAGGGTAAGATTTAAAAAAAATATATTCCTAATAGTAGGGCAATACCTAAATTGTTTTTTAAAAAACTGTTTTAATTAATTTTTCAATCTATTTTCATATAAGTNGTGGCTAGTTAATTAAGTAAAATTAAAACTATATTAAAAATATTATTAATTTAAAAAAACTAAAAAATATTAAAAATATTAAACTCAAAAGCCACAAAAAAATTAATGAAAAGTCGCGGATACGTATTTCGGAAACAATGTTACCATTATCAACGCTAAACACATACTGACACCCCGACTAGAAAAAACTCCCTTATATACCTCTAGTGACCTTATCACCCAGTGACGTCATCATNAAACTCCCTTATATACCCCTAGTGACCTTATCACCTAGTGACGTTATCACTAAGTAATATTATCACATTTTGCCAGTTTACACAAGTTTAATAATGAATTTTTCAGTGGGCCAAGATCCCAATTAATTAAATTGTTTTTATTTTTAAACATTTCTATTGCTTCTCTGATATTAAGTTCTTTGTAATTATTTACGTTTTTAATTAGTTTTATAGTTTTAATGGAGTGATTATGTGTCAATAAATTTTCAGCCACTGGAGATTTCTCAACTTCTTGATTTTTAATATTTCTTAAGTGCTCTTTAAACTCTTTAAACTTCTTTTTGTATATCCTACGTAACATTTATTACAACTTTCACATTATACTTTATAAATGCCTGATTTCCCTCCTTCATCTACCTTATCTTTAGGGTTACCTAATAAATCTCATAAATTATTACTCTTAGATGTTACCAAAGTAATACCAAAATTCTTAAATATTTTAGTTAATCCATTTGAGATCCCCGGATAATATATAATTGGTGATCTAATTACTTTTTGTTCCCCCTCGCTGGTGAGTGTACTAGCCGCCCTCCTTTCTTTTTTCAAATTTTGTGTTCGAACTAATTTTGAAATTATGTTTTCGTTATACCCATTAAATTTAGCTATTTCTTTTATAACCACCAATTCTTTATCAAAGACTATTTTATTCATCGGAATATTAATTAATCTGTATACCATACTATTAAAAGCTGACAATTTGTGTTGCCAGGTGTGGTTCGATGTGTTCGGAATGTATCTGAACGTGTGTGTGTTTTTCCGATAAATTTCAAAATTTAGTTCCCCCTTTGTTCTTTTAACTAATAAATCCAAAAAAGGCAATTTTCCCTCTACTTCTTGTTCAAATGTGAATTTAATCGATGGGTAAAAAGAATTTAAATGTTGTATGAAAACCCCCATATTAAAATCTTTATTTATAACTGCAAAAATATCATCTACATACCTAACCTAAATTTTTGGAAAATCACCATAATAATACCAGGTGTGCTCCTAATTAACTTCCGGTTTTTTTTGACAGATAGCGTGCTATGTTTTGTATTGCTATTGATAACATACACATGTTATTTTGTATAGTTGATATCAATTATTTAAACTGTGTTAACGTTTTTTTTTTAAACATTTTCATTAAGTTTTTATTGTGCGTCAAAAATGTCAAGTTACGTGCCCAATTTTGAACATATGCGCCATGCATTGCTTTTTATGTTTAATCTAGGAAAAAAGGTGTCCGAGAGCCATCGTGCGCTGGTGGAAGTTTATGGCGATCATGCTTTATCACTTCGAACATGTGAAACATGGTTTCGACAATTCAAAAGTGGAAATTTCGACTTGAATGACGCCACACGTTCCGGTAAGCGAAAAACATTTGATGATATTGAATTACAAGCTTTATTGGATGAGGACAACACGCAAACGCAACGACAGCTCGCTGATGCGCTTGGAGTTCAACATCAAGCAATATCCAAACGTCTAAAAGCTATGGGAAAAATTCAAAAGTGTGGAAAGTGGGTGCCTCATGAACTGAACGAGAGACAAATGGAAAACCGGAAAGTGACCTGTGAAATGCTGCTTCAACGGTACAAAAGAAAGTCGTTCCTGCATCGTATTGTTACTGGGGATGAAAAATGGATCTATTTGGAGAATCCTAAACGCCAAAAATCGTGGGTCAGTCCAGGTGAAGCAACGACATCGACGGCACGGCCAAATCGTTTCGGTCGGAAGGCCATGTTGTGTGTGTGGTGGGACCAGACCGGTGTGATCTATTTTGAACTGCTAAAACCCGGCGAAACTGTTAACGCCATTCGCTACCAACAACAATTAACAGACTTGAAACGAGCAATTGAAGAAAACCGGCCTGAATATCATGCGAGGCAGAAAAAGGTGATTTTGCTCCATGATAATGCACCATCGCATAAATCAAAAGTCGTGCGCGACACATTGGAAAAGTTGCAGTGGGAAGTACTTGATCATGCGGCGTACTCACCAGACCTGGCCCCGTCTGATTACCACCTTTTTGCATCGTTGGGTCACGCTCTCTCTGAGCAGCGTTTCGAATCATTCGAAAATTTACGAAAATGGCTCACCGAGTTTTTCATCACCAAAGAGAGTCATTTCTACTGGCGTGGTATCCACAAATTGCCCGAGAGATGGGAGAAATGTATAGAAAGCGATGGGAAATATTTTGAATAAAATAAATATAAAAGATTTTTTACAATTAATGTGTTTTCTTTACAAATAAACCGGCAATTAATTAGGAGCACACCTGGTATTTTAAATTTGTTTCAAACCTACTCATAAAAAGTTCTGCTAAAAATGGTGATAGCGGATTTCCCATTGCTGTGCCCTCAGTTTGCTCATAAAATTTATTTTGAAACTGAAAAACATTTTGACTCATACATAACTTTGTTAAATTAATAAGCATTTATTTCATCCTGTTCAATGTTTTGTTCCTTTAGCCAGTCTTTAATAAAATCAATTGTTATATTTATTGGAATATTCGGAAATGAGGCTACTACGTCAAAAGAAATTAACCTGTCATTATTTTGAATGGTATAACCAGATAATTGTTTAAATAAGTCAATATTATTTTTATAATATTTATTTTCAATAAATTATGACAGTTAAAAAGTTTAAAATTTTTCGAAACTCGTTGATTTAAAAAATTGTAGTTTTTTTGGCTATTTTACCCATTTACGAGAAACGAGGTAACTTTTTTCAATTTTTTAGGTTTACATTTTCAACTAGATCTGTAATCTTTTCACGTATCGTTGAAAAATATTGGTTCAGTGAGAATTGAAAAAATGTAGACACAAAAAATATTAATAATAAAAAACACGTCATAGTTATATTAATACCTACTCAGATTCGCATCGAAGCTAAAACATTTATGTCCTACGGTTAAATACTCATGTTGCACATAATAGATGATACGATTTTAGGGTATACGGGATGGTGGCAACAAATTAATTTTTTGTGTAAAGCAACTCGATATTGTACCATTATTGTTAAAAAACTAAAATAATGATTAGCTGTAATATTTTTGAAGATAATACGTGAAACGTTAAGGATCACTTTATATAGTTTCGAAGCGTGTTAGGCGTTAGGCGTTTTGTGTAGGCCACCCAATCGTCAGGATTTCTCGTCAAATTTGTCAACGGTATCACAGACATCAGGAAAAAAAAGTTATTTGGAAAAAAGGTACCGGGGATTCAGAAAAAGAACACTATATATTCTATTTCGTCAGTCGCCACTCAATAGCAATAATCTAACGATTCGTTTATAAAATACGAAAACGAAAACAATCAATTTATAGCCGTTGCGTCGGTTTTCAAAATGTCCGACGTTGTAGTACCCTGACGGATGGTATTTAAGTCAGCCTGATGTATTCGAATGAAAGAAGTCAGACATTCACAGATGACATGGCACAGAAAGTCTGAAAGATGTTTTAAAAGGAATCAATTATTGTCTCCTAATATTTTAAAAAAATCTACGAAACTCGGCAACGCTAGTTTCACGACGAGCAACTGGCAAAAAGGTAACATATACACATGTTGTTTAGAAACACGTGGATTTATCGAATTTATTTATTTAGTTTTCGGTCTATGGTACTGCGTGTTAATCGCGTTACCAGCTCTTATTTAAGACATTTTTAGTTAAAATTATTCAACCTTAACTATACAAAGAGTCGTGAGAAATCCTAAATCTTGTAATGTAATGATATAATTATTTATCATCGGGCTTATTCACTTTAACAATGTCAAATACAGATTACACAATTTGTAATATTATTTCATCGTGAATATCGATGAACAAATCGATCATCGTTTTCGGCGCAGTACGGGCTATGATCGCTAAATTGTCGCTGAGTTATAAAATTTATTCGACCAACACAACAGTTTAGTATGATTATACCACTCTTTGGAAACAATGACTGCTGATAAATAAAAAGTTAAAGCAGACAAAACACCAAAGGACCGTCAAAAATCACCGATGATTGATGAAGTGGCAATTATTTTAATTGGCAATGGAATTTTATTTATAATATATAATTCTTCGGCGTAACAATGGTGATGTTCAACGAAAATCTGACATTTATTGTTCATTGCAATATCCACCTTTGATTTTCACAGTAAAAAATGAATGTTATTTTAATTATAAAATACGAATAGAACCTGATAATAAAGTTAATGCTATCAGCCAGTACTCATATCGAATGATGAACCGTAAAATTATTAAGAATCGTATTTTGAAACGTAAAAAATTGCTTCAATATTACATTGCCGACATAAAAATTGAGACAAACGACTGTTATTCATCCAATTTAATAAAAAAAAGTTCTTCTTCTCCAGCTTTAACAGTCCATTTAGGACCTTCCCTGCCTCTAACACCTCTCCACCTATCTCTGTCTTCGCTTTCATCATTCCTCATTTTTTCTTAAATTTCCGTGAGATCCGTTTACACCCTGTCTGCCCATCACTGTCTTGGTCGACCCTTGTGTCTATTACCGTTTAGTCTTAAAGTAAACAGTTTTTTTGCCATACCTTTCGACCTCCAAATATGACCCGCTCATTTTAACCTTTTACTTTTTAGAAACGAACTAATTACACATTTGGTACAATTTTTGGTTAGTTCTTCATCTATATTAACCACTTTCCATTACAGAGCCATAGATTCGACGTAGTACTTTTCTTTCGAAAATTTTTATCTTCTTCTCATCTCCCTTCGTCACTGACCAGATTTCACACCCATACGTCAAAACCAGTCGAAAAAAACTGGAGAATAGATATGCTATAGACTTCCTGGACAGTAGTTTGTATTTAAATAATTTCCCAAGTGCATAATATCCCTTGTTTCCATTGTTTCGACTGTTTATATTAGTTCCTAAGTACCTAAAATCTGTTACTTGTTGGAAAACATCCATCCACTAGCAAATCAGTTTGCGCTCTCGCTTCTCTTGATACTATTAGGTAATTAGTCTTTTCTTGATTGACTTTCAATCCAATCGGTTCCGCTGCTTTTATTAGGCCAACGGTCCTCTATTACACTTCGTTTCGGGAAATACAAATTATAACAATATCATCTGCGTATGCAAAGATAGTGTTCTGTCCCAGATTTTTCATACTTTGTCTAGCGGTGGGAGATCTAATTACTCTTTCTAACACCAGATTGAAAAGTACGGGAGAAAGCACATTTGCCTATCTTAGTCCAGCTCTAACTTCAAAATTTTTTGATAGTTAATTCGCAAATTTTACTTTACAGTGTGTTTCGGTATTGCACTCTTTTATCAGCTGGATTAATTTGGTTGGTATACTAAATTCTTCCAGTACTGTCCATAATTTTTCCCTTCTAATACTGCTGTAAAAAAAAGTTACGTTCTGAAATGTATATATATTTGCCTGATGCAAATTAATTGTAATATAAATAATATTAATGATATTGATAAAATAGTTAAATGTAAATGAAAATTCATAAAACTTATAACAGGAATAAAAATAAATGTTGTCCCAATAATACTTTTCACGTGTAAACAGCCGTCTAAGTTTAATAAAAATATGCCATTTCGTATAAAACTAATCGCTTATTTTATATATTATTATCATTTTTTAAATTATTAGTGTCAATAGTTATGAATAATTATTATAGACAAAAATTTCGCTATTTTTTAAATAATTTCTTTAGAGTATAATTTAATATTTAAAATTACAGTATAATAATAAACAGTAAATTATCTGGCATTTAAAAAATTATTTCTTTTTATTACTAATAAAAGATTATTAGATATAATGTAATTGTAGTTTAAAAACTATTAAGTATTACTTTATATTTAATATTTTCATTTAATTACAATAATATAACTTATCTTAAAATTTTATGCATTTTAGTAACAATACATAGTCTTAAAATACATACAAGATGATTCTTTTAACGCTAACCACTCAAATTTTCTTAAAATAATATCTTTTTTGTGAGTTTTTTTTTTTGTATTCTGTTAGTTACATATGTTATATTAATAAGGGCAGGTAAAGGGTCAGATTTATAAAAAAATATACCAAATGATAGGTAAAGACATTATGCATCTATAAAATAGAATTATATTGACTTGGTAAGTTTGATAAAATTATGGCAGTTTTAAGTAAAACAAATTGAAAAAATTTCGATAATTAACGAATTTTAAATTTGTAATATTTTTGGAGTTTCCCCCATTTACGTGAAGCTAGGGAAATTTTTTCAATTTTTAAGGGTAATGTCTTCGACTAGATACGATTTGTGATCTTTTGACGTATCGTTGAAAGAAATCGGTTCGGTGAGAGCTGAGAAAAAATGATAACAGACACAAAAAAAATAATAATAATAAACACATCATAGTAAAATTAATACCTTCTCAGCTTCGCATCGAAGCTAATAGTCTTTAGAAAATGCGTTGAATATGACAACGCACCACAATTTTTTACTTTCCTTGGCGATACCTAATTGCTAGTCGGAGTATTTTCTACTCTGTCACCGGTTGGGTTGCATGTCGTGCACTCGTGGAAATTTCTCAAACGCAATGTTACAAGTTGCTATTTTGAATCCCCCCCTGTTGGTAGGAAAAGGATCAGATTTTCAAAAAATTATACTAAATGAATTATCAAACATGTAACATGTTATTTTTTCATTCTTGGAATTATTTTAATGTAACAATAATTTTTGAAAGTTTAATCTCAACAATTTTTTACTATAATTTACCATTCTAATTTTTGATTTTACTTCACCTTTAATTTTTTTATTTTTATCATGGTTTCCTTTTTTACTCTACTGTCTAATATATTCGTCATATTAAGAAACAAACCAGTAGTATGGCCAATTGATGTTATATAAATTTAAAAGTATTTTTCGCGAAATCGGATATGCAATAATAGTAATAGTTATGAGTTTTAATTAGATTTCATAACTTTAATCAGTTTTAATAATATAGCTGTATTTTTAAAAATAATATTTTGTCCTTGAAATGTCTTGAACAACGAAATATGTGTAAATTTAAATAAATTAAGAATTATTGCAATACTAAAATATAATAAAAATTGTATATAATGGAAGATAAATATAATCGTTTATTATTACTTTAGTACTGTTATACTATTATTAATAATTTTATTTTACAGATGTATTAGTCATTTTTAATAATTTAAATCAAAAAAATGTTATTTCGATTATTTATTTTTAATTTTTACAGTTTTTGGATTTTAAATCAAAGTTCGATGGTTTCTTGTACTTTTAATTTACAAGAATATTTTATATATGTTATCAAAGTATTTAATCATATTCGTAGACAGGATGGATGGGATTTAGAAAGTTCGTATTTTTTCAGGACAGGAGAAAACTCATATAAAATGTTTTATCTTAAAGAAATTTTAACGGAAGCAGTAGATGAAAACAATTTTGTAAATAAAATACCAATGATAAACATATTAATCAATCTTAGATACACTGAAACTGTGAAAGTATTTAAACATCTTTTGTGCCGTTTTGTTCAGAAATGTGACGGATTACATAATAAAATGGAATTTATTAATTGCTCTAAGGAATTACGGAAAACAGTAAATAAGTCAAGTGACATGTTTCGAAAATTGCTACATGCTGCAGTTTTCTTAAGTAATATTATTGATGAACTAAATAAAAATTATAAATTAAATTTAATAAGTATTAATAACCAAATGGCTCTAATGTATGGTCTTACAAAAAAAAATGCCAGTGAATATAATAGAATACATATTGCTAAAAAGGTAGTAGCAAATATTAGAAATCTGATTTATAAATCAATAGACAAAAAAACAATAATTGAACTTGACAAAATTAATATAAAATCGATATATTTCACTGAAAATTCAGTTCAAGCTACTTTACTCACTCTGTATGGTATAACTATAATGCCGGATACTCAGCAAGTTACTGACACTATTGAAGATCTTTCAAGTACTTTAAATTTGTTTTATTTAACAACAATTCAAAACGAATTTCAAGGTCTGGGCTTTGAAAAGCTGATAGATCCTAATATTATAAAGTAAGTTTTTATGCTAAAATTTAAAACTATATCTCAAAAATATAAGACACATTTTTTCAATAGAAATAGATAATAATTCAATAGTCAATTTTTCAAGAAAGCATAAAAATAGAAAAATGTTACTTCTTTTAATAGCTACAGAGGTTAAAATTGAAGTGCGGCTAGTTTACCATATTTCACTATTTTTTCTGTGTATTATGTCGAAGTACGTTTGTTTCATGCAAACTTAATTTAGGACTTAAATTCTTAAGACTCTGATACAATATGGAAGGGGTTCCATCGTATCGTAAAAAATTCTGCTGNGTATTATGTCGAAGTACGTTTGTTTCATGCAAACTTAATTTAGGACTTAAATTCTTAAGACTCTGATACAATATGGAAGGGGTAATCGTAAAAAATTCTGCTAATATAAATAAAATTTAATTTTGTAAACAAATATTTAATAACCTGAAAATAGTAATTTTTGGATTCATGTTTGTCTAGTTCTGAGATATAGAAATGTCTAGTAAAATTTGTTTATTTTTGAATAAAACTAAATTATATGCATTAGACTGACTAAAAAAAATGTTTTGTTTTTCTAAAAATTAATAGTACACAACAAAAGAAGGTGGCAACCGTTCAAATTTGAGCTTTTTTAATCAACCCTAAAAGATTGCTCAAGAGCACTTTTCTCCCCATTTAAATAACATGATAAAATAGGACTTTTGTAAAAAATCGTTAAATTTTTCAAAAATTATATATATTTTTAAAACTATTTTTGTACATTCTAAAAGCTGACATTTTTTGTAATAAATAGATATATTTAATTTGATAAATTTTTATCAATCTTTTCGGCTTTTAAAATTTTTAATATCAGAATAATGCTAAACTGTTTGAAAAATTTTAATTAATGATAAATTAAGGTATTTATTTTTTTTACAATTTGTCAACCCTAACCGTGCACCAAAGGAGTTGAATATTTTAATTTGGGGGAAATTTATATAGAATGTATGACAAAAGACACTTTCTACCTATTAGTTGTTAAACCAAGTGCTTCGAGTAACGAATCGCTTGTGTCCTTGTTAATTGCCATACCAGCCTTTTAATTTTAAATAGAATAGTACAGGTTCATTGATAAAGAATCATTTTTCAACATAGGAACATAGAACGACCTAACAAAGAAAACGTAAAAGGACTATATAATTATCAGCTATCATTCGAGTATGATATGAAAGAATGAGAACATCTACCAGATTTTAATGAAGATATATAATAATCATCTATTATTAATAATAATAATAATCTAAATTTGTATACGATGATGATCGATTTGAATAATTAATATTATATTTATTATATTAACAATAAAAAAAAATTGTTTAATATTTAAATTAGTTATTATTTAACTCTATGTAGTTTTTAATTAATAAATGCCTGACATGCAAAAAAATTATTTTTATTTTTAAGTTAATCTTTATTATAATTAATGCTCGGAAATTGATGTTTTTTTTAATCAATAAAAAATGGACTAAATAATAAACATATTTATTATTTTGTCTTTTTTGTAATTATTTGGCTATTTTTTCTTTTAGGTCATTTATTGCACTTAATCTTATTATTTTACAACTTTTCAATGGGTAATTAAAAAAATTATACTCTTTTTTTATTTAAAAATTATGTTTTATCAAAAATTCTTTGAAATATGATAAAATATTTTAAACAATTTTTAATCCTTGTAAAGGTTTTTTTTGTTAAGTAATTTCTATAATATTAAAAAGTCATTTTTTAAGGTTTTCAACTTCTCAGTCCTAGTTATTATAAAACACTTTTAACGGATTTTTCATGATTTCTTATCCCATATATAATTTATTGAGTTAAAAAAATTTTAAAAATGTTTTAAACTGCGAACTCTAGTTTCTAACCACTTTACTCCTACATGATAAAAACCCGCTCATAAACCACAGCCCTATATTACCAAATGTCGATCAATTGTAACATACTTTAATACATAACCACTTCAAATTATTGACAATTCATTGATTATCATAATTTTTTGTGTAGTTAGTTTTGAGGACAAACTTAACCAGGCAAGTACTTATGAACCAACACTAACAGAATACTAGGAAAATCCCGTTGAACCCCTACATCCCAACAAAATAGTTCCGACCGACATTACAAAAGTCATTTACAATTTTAAGTAATAACTGAAAATGAGACGTGGATGCTGCTATTTTTATCACTACACATTTCTCGGGCTCTCTCCTTTTCCCGTCTAGATATAAAAATGTTAATAACTTTTCAAATACTAGTTCAAAAGTTGTTAACGGAATCATCATTTTTATAATTAAAACATTTCCTAATAAATAAGCTAGTCAATTATATATGTTGCTGTTTGAAAAATTGAAGATAATACTCTGATATGTAGGGTTCGGGCAAAAGCGTAAAGCATTTGAGTAAATGTATTTGAATAAAAGTATTCAAATACTTTCATTGGTATTGAATAGTATTTTTAAATACATTTAATAAAAAGTATCTGAGTAGTATTTTAAATACAATTATTTAGTATTTAATACTGTTTAATATTCAGTACTATTAATATACTTTTTTTTTTTAATTTGCTAACCGTAACACAGCAAGCAAATTAAACTCAGTCAAAATGAAAATTGAGAATAATTCTCTGTTATTTTATATGTTACATTATAGTATAACATAATTATTGTGCTTATATAAATGCTATTATGTATACATCTATTTGTAATACATCTNTATTATGTATACATCTATTTTTAATACATCAGTTGAACCTACAATAGCCTATTGCAGGTTCAAATGATTTACTCTATTGTCAATAAGACATACTTTACAGGTTTTTACACGTGTACTAATATTTATTTTTTTCACTGATTAGTCTCCAATAATTAATTTTATTTACCTCTAACAAAAAATATCGAAAATAATAAATGAGTTCTCTTAATTTAAGAGTACTCAATATTTGACTCAAATTACCCTCTTGGTAATTATTTAGGTGGAACCTTTTGCTCTTAGTTAAAATAAAAACATTATTATTATTTTTTAATTGTATTCTTAGTATTTGAAATACTTTTGTAAAGTAATTGAGTATTACTCAAATACTTTTGTATGAAAAGTATTCAAATAGTATTTTAAATACATTTTTTTTTAAATATTTGAATATTATTTAAAATACTTTTTAAAAGTATTTTTTACAACTACGGGTTCGGGGACTTTGCGTTAAAAAGCCCAAAAATATGTATTTAAATATGAATCAAATATAAACTATTGATAATTATCAATAGTTTAATTATATTTTATGCAGTAATATATAATATATAATTTTTCAGTGAAATTTATGATTATAGAATATGCGATAAAAATCAAAATTTACAAGATTATTACATCAAAATTTTTTTAGTGATATTTTGGAATTTCGCTTGAAGTTTCACCTTGTCTATTCAGTTGCGATTTCTTATAAGCATATTTGGGTTACTATTAATTAGTATAATTAATTATAAATTTTAAACATATTTTATACGTGTATTTTTTTAGTTTTGCTATATTTAAAAATACATATATCTATTAATTTTTTTTAATTTGGAAATTATGACTATGTTTTGAAACATCACAATAATATAACAATGTAATTCAGTATAACATTATATTGAATTTTCTGTACAGAGATACGTTATTAATTCATATTTATAAACATGATTAAACATAAATATTATATTTATACCTATAGTGGCATTGTCGGAGTTTCGTTTCAAGGGAAACTTTGCTTCTCTTGTGCGTCAAAAATCAAACACTTGCATTTTATTTCAATAATATATTATTAAAAATAAATTTGCACGTGTATCCTCATTATAACTGCATATACTCTACACCAAAATAATTATAATTCAATAAAAATGATATCAATAAAGTAAGAAAAAGATATACTGAATTAATCTTACAAATGTTATACGTGGAGAAAATGGCACTCACACACGTACATTTTGAAAAAAAATTTATTGTATAGTTATTCTGTTAGACATTTATGAGAAACGTTGTAGTGTTGTGTTACGATTACAATCATCAAGCGCTACACAGTTAGTAACATATGACAATTCTGAGGTATAAATATATTCACCCAAGATATGATGTGCAAATTTACAAATAATAATAAATGTGTAAATATATGACACTAAAATTTTAGTATTATGAGTATTTTTTTAATAAAATTGACTTTAAATAAGGTATACATACAGTATTTTCATATAAAGCAAATTAATTAATGGTATTTGTATAAAAAAACAATTTTAAGGCTTCAAACAAAAATTTTTTTGTCATAAATATGAAAAAAAATGTCATATAAATTTTAACTATTATTAATAACATTCATTATAGTTATGTATCGCATAAAATTCACTTTAGAATAACTTAAAATTATAACATTGAGAGTCTATAACAATATCAAAAATATTGTAGGTAACTTTTGTACATAATTCAAAATTCATAAAAAATCATTTTTACATGGTAATATATTACATTGTACTTAATTTAAGTATGGTAATTTATTTTTAAGGTTATTTACAAATAAAAAATCTATAAAATAGTTAAATACATGAATGCAACTTCATTAAAATATTACTATAATGAAGGTAATGAAATATAAAACAAGTAAAAAATGCATATAAGACTATCTTTTATTTGAACCACGTTCGATTCTTTCTTGCGGATCTTCAAAGTATCTTAGTACTTCGTCCAACGATTTTCCTTTAGTTTCAGGCATAAAAAAGGCACCATATGCTGCAGTAATTAAACAAAACACACAAAAAAATGACCACACTGACATTATTCCCGAGGCTGATACTAACATAGGATAAATTTGAATAGCTAACAACATTCCAAAAAACCCACAAGAATAAACCAAACCAGTCATTGTACCTGCAAAAAAAATATACTTGAAACACGAGAATTATTTAACACTATCAGAGGAGTCACAATTAATTTAATTTCCCTATAACGTAAGAACAAATAAAATATTATTTTTTATTAGTAATATCGAATGTTTCCTTAGTTTGACCTTGTCAAACTAACTTATTATATAGTTTTTTATACGTGAGCAGGAAAAACTATGACCTTACCGTTTATAAAAGACGCGTCTTTTATAATGAAAAATTAGTATAAATATGAAACTTGAGAAAAAGTCTGTTCTAAAAAAATATTTACTAATTACATTTCAAAAATAGCACTTAAAATTTCCCTTCTGTAGTCTGTAATCCATTTCATACTACCTTCGTAGAATGTATGGACATAATATTGAGATATCCTTACTAGAATTATTTTTGTAATACACTGTTTATGTTTAAAAAACAGATAGCTTTCGGAATATTATAAAATTAGTTGCTAAGATTCATGCCTTTTAAAATTGATTTATAATATTGAAAATCTAAACATGAAATATGATTACTTGAATTAAAACGTAAAACGTTTTAAAACATTTTACTAGAATAAATCTTTTGAAATAATTTAGATATTTGTGTCCCATTAAAAATACTCAATTTTTCATCTTGAATGACATTTTTATAAATCAGTACTGCACGAGGAAATCATTTTACTATTTCCGAGCACTTTTGAAAGTTTTAAAAAAGCCAAAACATTTTCCCCCTAACAATTTAAATTTAACACATTTCATTATATTATTATTAAGAAAAAACTGCACAACTTTAAAAATGACTTACCTTTAACGCCCATAGGAAATAGTTCACCACACATAGCCCAAGGTAGAGGTATCGTCCCCAAGACGCCGAAGAAGAAGTATAGGATAAACGCGGGGGGTAAGATAAATTTACCGTACGATGGCGATTCGGGTATATCCTGGACGATACACGTGTAACCCATCACAATGCTCATTGCAACAAACATGCCTAGACTAGAGATAACAGTGAGAGTTTTTCGATTGACTGTATATAGGAACGCATACAGAGCACTTCCAGCGATCCGGGCAACCGATAGCCAAGTAGTGATGGTGATGGTGTCACTAGGCACTCGGTAATCCCTAAGTGCGTCTACAGTATACGATACAAGCACATAAACACCCGTACCCTGTTGACAAGCGAAGAATATCATGGCGTGTAACGCTGGTTTCCACACAGACTTTGATGTCCACGCAATAGAGCCTGATGAAACTTTAACGACAGTGCAAGTCGGTAACATGTTGGCCATACCCCACCATCTTTCAGTCGCCTTAGCTTCTTGGTCGAGTCCAGCATGCCACTGCCACATAGGAGATTCCGGTACCGCGAACAGTGCAAGCACTCCTGTTATACTCAGCACAACGTTCATCAAAGACAAAGTTCGCCAGTCGTAGTCGACAGCCATAGCGGGCATAGTATAAGTGCCCAGAGCAACGGCCACGGTGATCAACCCGAAGAAAAGTGGCCGATGGACAGCCGGACATACCTCAGCCAAGTATAAGTACACACATGTGCCAGCGCCTAAAAAAGTTCACGCATAATAAAATAACCGCTGAAATTTGTTTTAGAACTTAATGAATACTATTAACTTTATTACTGCTAAATGAACATTGCACTGAAATCGATCAACCTCGGTAGAAATGTCGACAGATATAAATTGATAAGCATGTATGATGCACCTTTTTTTTTTATTTTAACTTTATAATCAGCAAAAGTTTCTCATAGAAAAATATGGGGGACTAGAGAGAGTGCACATACTTACCGTGAGCTAATGTTGAATGTTCAACGTTTTATGCCGAGGTATCCAAATTGTTATGTTTTAACAACACATGAATAATATTATTACATGGTTTCCATCTATAAATTAGGCAAAAATTATACTTCATATAATAGTGCAAAATTAATTTTAGTTAGTTGGCACGGTATCTTCCTCTCGAGTCTCGTTTTACTACAATAAAAATAGTGTGCAAATAAAGGTGCGTTTATTTTCATAAACGAAATAAAAATTTTATTTTTTTAATATAAATTATACTACATAGAAAACGATTCGACCTTATTACTGGTGTTGTTGAACAACAACACTTTCATTAATTGAAATTTTTTTATTTATATAGCTTTCAATGAACCAAGATAAAATTTTTAGAAAAACAATGTCGAGAAAATATTTATAGTTTGTTTAATCTCGTTTTAATCTCCAATAAATTTTTTTCAACGTTATTAAAATAAAAAAATGTTGTATGGAAATGAGCAAAGTTTTTTTCCGAGTCATAAACAAGTTATAGTTAAAAAACGCTACATTATAAAATAAACAAAACAATCTTGATGATAAATAACTAAATCTCATGATGTCCCAACAGTTCCAGCGTTAGATTTTGTGGGGTCTGAGGCAAATAATAATTGTAAGACCCCTGTTAAAGAAAGCAGAGGATTAAAGTGGGATAGAATCCCCCAATAAAAATCTTTCTTATGTATATCCCTTAAAAAATAAACACTAACTACGCCAAGGCTATGTGGAGCACGTGCTCCACTTGACTCAACATTTCGCCGGCACTGTGTTTTTAACTCAAGTAAGTTTTAAATTGAAAATAAAAAACTATTAAAAAAAATACTATCAAAAATTGATTAAACGTTAAATTAATTTATAATCCGAATCAAACAGATCACCTGAAACTCGGAGTATATCCCTGTCGATTCATTAAAAATAATTACAATTAATGTTGATAGAAATTGTTGCGGTTTATTAATCAAATGAAAAGTATGCAAAACCAATAACTGCATTTTTCGTTCTAAAAATATTTTTTTCAAGTTTTAGGTTTGAATAACAGTGTTATAATATTTAGGTGTTATTTTTGTCAAGCATAAATATTATAACTTATCTTTACAAGGTACATAGAAAATAAACCATTACCATAATGACCGATAGTTGTACCGACCCCAGTGTTATGTAATTATGTTAAATACTTTTAAATTTTAGTATAATTAAATTAATTTAACTTACCCAAAGAGAAGCCCAAAATAATTCTCCCGGCTATTATGGCGTTTAGATTTTCAGCATAGGCTAAGATTATCCAACCCAACACAAGAGGTATATATGATACCTGGAGAGCTTTTCTGCGACCAATCTTATCCGCAAGCACACCTATGATGACCAGCCCTACCGGACACATCAGAAATGGCCCACTTGCTGAAAATGTAACGTTAAGATTAATTATATTAATGTCATAAGGTGAGTTACCTTCAAGGACTAGGTACTTTTTCATTGTCTATTCACATGGTGACAAAAGTAGAACACACTTAAACGCTAACTAATTTCAATACTGCACAACGCAAAAAAATCTCAATTGCCACGTGAAAAATTCCATTGAGGTTTATAATATACCACACAAGTAGTTGTTTGTATATGGACAAAATTGTCAAGATTAGATAAATATTAATACCATTGGCAAGCGTATGACCTTCACAGGTAAACCACACTCGTGTTATTATACACTTAGTCACAGGTAGTAAAATGCATTACAATTATGAGTTCCAAAGAGAAATTATCGAACTGCCTAAATAATTTTTACTGTTGCCTGGGTCGAGTTGTCATCTGTAAAACCATACTCTGACAAATATGAGATCAGCTTTTGAAATATTGAACTAAACAAATACTCGACTCGATTTTTAATTGAATTTTAAGAGTACCAGATAATCATTTTAACTGTTTGACACACTCAATATAAACAAACACGTTACACAAAAATAGTTCCTTAGTTATAATGGAACAAATTATTATTATTTTCAATGGTATATTATTATTATTATTTTTTATTAACACAATGAAATCAAGGTCGCATTACGTTTAACCCAAAAGCGTCTTAGATATTTCCGTCTGCTTCTCTCAGTCAGCCATTCATAAAAATTGTTTTTTTTTTGTTTAGAAATAAATAGTTTTAATAAAAAAAAAAACAACTCCAATGTTTTTACTCGACTTTAGACTCAATTATACGAAGTGGTCAGATGATCGTATTACGAATTATCTCTCTCGATTACTGAACCGAATAATAGACATAGTATTTTTCAAAACAAAGATTAATAATCTAATCATATTCATTGAACGTTGAAATTTTTTTCCAGAAGAGTAGATAAAAGATAAAACTTTAGTAAGACCCACAAAAATATTTTTAGTTAGCATTTCTTTAGTAAACCGCTATCTTAAGTACCCTAAACCGGTACCCTTAGTATAAAAAGACAAAATTTATCCAAATAGCATCCAGTCAATTAAACCGATTTAATGACATTTAATTTTGCTGATAACTTCTACGTATTACAAATTACTTTTATCGAGCTTTCTCAATTTGTAAATAAATTCGTTAAAACAAAGCGATATTATCAAATCACACATAATAGGATATATAGAGTTTAGGAATTATCAATATAGTAAGGAATTGTCATCGAAACATTATTTTTGTGTATATCTCGTGTAGACACGTATTTTATACAAATATATATTATCAAATTCAACCGACTACAATTAAATTAAAGAATTATAGATTAAAATTATAAAATGATGTTTTGCAAACATCTGACACCACAATGCTGGCTAATATATTATCTTAATTACGAATACAACATTTGAAAATTACGGTTAGCTCATAAGCTAATAGAACTTATATATTTTACATTCTACAAAAATCAAGTTTGTTATTAAGGAAGTGTATTTGCAACATTTTCAAAAATACTTTAGATAAAATTAATATTACAAGTGATTCGTAATCATCATATCGAAAATTAATACGCATTTTGAATTCACTGAGAACTTAAATAATTGATTTTCCCTGATAAATACAAATTTTATTCAAGGACACAACATTAAAATCGAGGACACAATGGCGAAACAAAACAATCAATGTTCAAAAAATTCTAACGCCTCAAAAGAACTCGATCGGACTAATAATGTTTTCAAACGATACAAACTAGTGTGTAATCTGATCAAATACCGGTATAGCTTACAACAGAAATTAAACGATGGTTTGATTTACGACAATGTGAAAAAAAATTGACTATGTATTTTAATTCGTTGATTTAATAAATTTAATCAAAAATAGCTCGGCATATTAATTTAGACTATTGCACAAAGGCTTGAAAAATATTTTCAACGTTTTTGGTGAACTTGTTTTTTTCCTGCGCGAATCCGACCTGATGTATTTAACAAATAAAACTGCTAATTTGTGTAATTACTCTACATAAAAATTGGTAAACTTCACCACAAAGAAACATTTAAAACAGCGACAACAACACGCTACACAATGTCAACGTACTGTCAATGCCGAACGAAAAAAAACACGAATAAACACAGTAACAAACGTTTAATTAATTTCGAAATGAACAATTATTAATTGTTCCTGCGTCAATAGGATACACATTGTGTTATTGCAAAAACAGCTTACGTGCCGTTTTCGCGCCTCATGCAATGCACAATGAGTCAAGTAAACATTAGGACAACATCTAGCAAAAATAATTCGCCTGTTAAACTGCCATCGTCTTACACACCTTCGAGTATGTTTTAAGCGGTCGTTTTAACGGTGTTGATCATACTCGAAGGTACTGACAGTAGTATGTGCACACGGACAATTAACTGGCAGCAAAATAAAAATTTTTTTCCCGCGAGAACACGGGGGAAAACCAATTTAATTCGACACATTACAACGACAGCGCTGGGCGAACACAATGACATTAATGAATGACACTTGCTCTGATTGGCCAGCCGGACGAATAAGTGCAGCGGAATAGAATAATCGCGCGAAAGACGTTTCTTACCTATCCACGAGGCTTGTTGGTGATTGACGGCGATGTCGGAGGAGGGCAGGCGCCGGACTTGTGCCAAGAAAATTGCCGAGAAATGAAGAGAACATCCGACGACAAACTGATGAATGGCCATTATACTCGTACAGTACACCTGCAAAACAATTACACGATCAAAACCTTACAGTTGTCGACATTTTCGATTTTCATACATACGAGTCTAACGTAGAATGTCATTTTATCGTGTCTCATGATTGCCGCCAAATTTCACTCCAGTCGATTTATTTAAATTTCTGGTAACGGTCCTCGCGATCCACCGGCCCGCGTAACACAACGGCGACAATTGTGACCGCACATAGGTGTACCCGTCGATCGAGAAATTACACGCAAATCGTCGACTCGGACGGTTTTAAAATATTAACTTTTTAAATAAAAAATGAAATCAAACAAACAACGTAGTAGTCACGAACGGTGGCGTCACGCGTTCAGCCGTCTGACGCTAC
Source organism: Daktulosphaira vitifoliae (assembly GCF_025091365.1). Lineage (NCBI taxonomy): Eukaryota > Metazoa > Arthropoda > Insecta > Hemiptera > Phylloxeridae > Daktulosphaira > Daktulosphaira vitifoliae. The sequence continues at coordinate 29,469,163 of NW_026099573.1, forward strand.
AATAATAACAGTACATGGGATCCGACTACGGCAGCGGCATTAATATAATAGTATTTAATATAGGCGTGTAACAACGGCAGTACTGCGTTATGAATAGTACCGAATGGTAATTGCGGTAGAGGTGGTAGAGGCGGAGGCGGCAGATGGATGAAGTGTGTAGAGACGGCCGCAGACGCTTATCGGTGCCGAAGGCCGCCGATCGGAACAGTCATAATCTCTTTTCCAATGACTGTGTATTATATGCCAACGATGACTAATTAGCAATAGTAATGCGGAGAGAGTGTAGGGTTCTGTGGCTCCAACGACTTCGCTGTACCCTCAAAATGTGATTGGAGAAAATTTTAACAACTAGTACGAAAGATTGTCGATTGTGCAAAATCGAACGTATTTCATTCTATTATAATTAAATACTCGCGAAAACGGACTCTAAGTACAATTTAAGATAATATTAACCATGTCCTTAAGTTCTTCATTCGATATAAGTTAACGATTAGATTGTACTTTCAACAGTATCCTCTTGACACAATCAACGACTACATACTAAAATTTAATGCACTTGACCCAATACTCGATGCAACGTCTCGATCCAATTTCAACCGAAAACAATGTACACCATTGTATGATTACAGCGAAGTAATGAATAATATACAACTAGGTACTTTTCAAATTATATCACGAAAGAATTTCACGATAACAACTGCTGAGATACTTCTCACGCGAAATCTTATAGACACTGACTAGCTAAACTCAAGTAGTATTCGAAAATATTAATAGAAATGTTTAGTTTTAGCCGTAATCAAAAAAATATGATCGAATTTTTCACTTTTTAAAGTTAACACAGTTCAAGTTCACTATAAATAATACATTTCAGATGAAATACTTCGTGCTAGTCATTTTATTTATTTGTCATGTTAAACGCCATAGATGACTCAAGTACACGAATATGCTTTCAATAAGTGATACAATAGATAATGTTATCTCCAGTATTTGACATAACCTAGTTCAGAATACTTCAAATAGCATTTTTTTCTTTTTTATATAACATGTATTTACACACTTATATGTGTAAAAACTACACTTACAAAATATTACAAACAAGTTACTAAGGCCATTATCTGATAAAAGTCAAGCGGACCTTGATTATTTACAGAAATATTATCGGAAAATTATTAATTATACATCATTAATCTTTGTCATTTTAGTGGATATTTATTAATTTCATCTTATAAAAATAAAACAATTAAGATGTTGGAACATAATGTGTGCTTTCATGAAAAAAAAATGTACATCATTTGATTTTAATTTTTAAATAGTAAAATACACAAAGTTTTGCAGTAAATTTTTAAATACTACTATAAAAAATCCAAAATCCGGTGAACCCTTTTAATATTTTATTAATAAAAAAAATATATTTTTTCTTTTCATCTACGCTTGTTATGCCCTATACAGCATTAAGCCAGTGTATTCAAACGACTCTGTATGTCTCCTATAACATAACTTATTTAATGACATATTCATTGATATTGAATTAGTCCTTAAGGTAATTGCACACGCATATTAGGGACACAATAATTTAAAACATTTTTACTGGAAGTAATTTCATCAGTAAAATTATATAGATTTTTAGTTACAAAATAATTCATTTAAGAAGAGTTTTATGTAATGTTTCTTAGAGCCCTATTTTACCTTCAGCCGACTTCGAGGTGGTTTTGAAAATAAACTCTATTACATTCACTCTAGTCCTAAAAAACTTAATTCTATAATAATAATTCTAAACCTTTCTAGAGAAAAGATTTAGAATTATTATATTCTTAAATTGCGTATGCACTTGGATTTAAAATAATATGGAATACATGTTAACATTAACATAGAACATTATTTTAACATTAAAATAATTGAAGTAAATATATACCGTATATAATATACGTAAATTTAATGTTTCTTATAGTAGAAAAATACAATGTCTGGCGACACAAATATTTAAGTTTAAATTTAAAATATAGAATTATCATATTAAATTTGTATGTAAAATATTTCTTGAAAAGTTTTAATGAAATATTCGAATTTCAGTTAAATTTAAAATCACTAGTTATAACTGAGGTAAGAAAATAATTGTATTGACATTAGATTGGAATGTCTAAATTATATTTAAATATAGGTTTTTTAAGTTTTTCACAAATGTTATAGATTTATTTTCTGGATATCCCTCGTGTAACGAATTTGTATAAGTGTGTATCACAAAAAGTTAATAAGAATAATTATACAACATTTAATTGCTCGCTATAAAATATTTCTTAAAATGCTTTCTTTTTTCAAATTTATTACTATACATCATGCGGGTACCCGTTCTTTGCATTACGCTCTAAATCCTTTATTTGATAATTTAAGTAGCTAGTAATATAATATGTATATGTATATTGATAAATATGTTTTTATCACATCACTCAGTTCATTATGTTCATTAACCAAAAAACAATTTTCTTTTTTCTTTTGTTTATATTTATAGAAAATTACAAACAACAATTACACACTTTTTTCAAAATATCTAACAATATTCAGAATTTTTAATTGCTTATTTCAAATCATATTAAAATGGTATCATACGATAAAAATAAAATTTAAACATTATTAATGATATTATTATCGTAAAAAAAAAAATTTATTTCCTCATATTAATTTATAACCATGGCCATAGCTTTAATGTTCACATTTTCTGCTATTTTTCTGTTATTTAAATATTGAACATTATTTTCAATCGCCCTTTCGCCATATTTTGCTTCTTCAAGCGTCTTGAATCCAAGTGATTCAGCTATACACTGACTTTTATTACTTGTGAAAATTCCAAATATTGCATTACATCCAAAATACTTCATTTCTGGCATTTGATGTGCCACTACAGTTTCCAATAACTTTTTACCTATTCCTGTAACCGGTAAAAATGTATGACAACCCTCTATAGTGGTGACTTAGGCATCTCATGTTTCTTAGACAATAATTAATTTTAATCATTAATTATAATTAAAAGAGTAGATTGTTTAAATCAACTAAATATAGTTTATAATTAATCATTTATTTGACAAATTATTATATTCATGTTCAATTTTTTTATATATTATTTAAAAGTACATCTGAATAATACACAAGTATACTTAATAAAATTGATAAGTAACTGCAATATTTATCAACTATTTAAAACTAATGCGTATTAATAATAGTTAAATTATCTCTTGAGGCTATACTTTAAAGAAAACTGTCTCAAAACAAATAAAATGTTTATTGACAATAGACATTTTATACAATAAATTATTGTATGACTTTAAGATTATATTATAAAAAAATTGCATGACTTAAAATCTTTCAGTGCATGTATGTAAAAAACCGAACATTTGTTTTTAACAATGTAGGTACCTTGATCTCTATGAGACTGGAGTACATACCAAGCATAAACTTGACAAAACACACTAGTTTTATATATTTTATAAATATCCACATTTTGACTGAGGTTATTTTTAAAATATTGTATTTCATTCCATATTTTGCCTTTGTATAGCTTGAACAAATAAAAATTAATTATTGAAATAGTACATGAAAACCTTAATGAGATCTTTTTAATTTAAACTTAATTATTTGTGCCATTAGACACTGTATTTTTCTAGTATAAGAAACATTAAATTTACGTATATATTGAGTAGCATAATTAATTTTTAAGAATAACTTAATAAAATGTGACTATTAGTAGAGTTGAATTAATCAAATTTAAGATCTAAGATTTAAGAAATATTTTGGGTTAGAAGTCTTGTTTTGCCTTCGATTGTGTTAATTAACTAATATTTACCCTCAAACGACTAAAATCTAATGAGTGGTCTTCCTCGGAGCAAACTCGACACACAAGAACTCCTACAATTTTTCCAGAATTCTTTTCTATAGCCACGGTAGTTAATGTATCTAAAATCCAAGTCTTAATGAGTTCCAAAAACTGATCGAAAGACTCTTTATCATTTACCAAGCCACTATTTGCACATAGCGCTTCTTCGTATACATAATAACTCTACAAAAACATTATTTTTTACAATGAAAATGTTCAATAAAATCTTTTTCCATACAATAATATCATTGCATAATATCAAACAACACAACTACTTTAAATAAATCTAAAACTTCTTCTAATCTTTCTTCTGGCATTGATTGAATAAAATAACTTGTATTTAACGTAGACCAAATTCGCGGTTGAGTGAGTCTAGTTATAAATTCTTCTTCGGTCTCTTCTATAGACGGGTCTTGTTTTTGTTTTGACATTGTAATATTAGAAAAATTACCATGAAATTATGTCAGTTACAAAATGAACTACAAAGCTAATGAATATAATAACAAATGAATTCTGTAGGGATAGTATTTAACAAGTATCTACACTATCGATTCTCAGAGATGGTATCCTTAGTTACTTCAATGTTTTCTTGGACGTAAACGACTGAAAACTATCCCATATAAGTGATAGTTATTTTAATAGGATTAGTATTGTATTATATTATATAAATCCAGAATTTCTTTTTCCATAACACATAACTTGTAAAGAAATGTCCAAATAAATATGGTATCAGCTTTTTGAAACTCACTTGGTCGTTTAAATAAATAAAAATTTATTTTTTTTATGCATTATGAATAGTACGAATTTCACGGTTAGTAAAAATATGTCGTTAAGGATCTAATGAAATTAATTAATAAATTAACTTTTGTAACGGTACCTGATATTTTAATTATTATAATATTAAAAATAATAAATTATTTTTATATGATACAAAACTATAATAAAGCTTTGTAAAAATAATTAGTAAATAATATTATAGTATACTATTTTTTTTTCGATGAAGTAATAATATAATTTTTATTAAAGTATTGTAACATAATTGATAAATATTCTTAAAAATTAATTTTTAAAAACATTAGCAATTTTGAAGATTTATTAACTATTAAATCAAAATATTAAATTTACATATTAGCGTAGGTAGCCTTTTTTTCTTTTTCTCTGTATTACATAAAAAACGGTTAGATGAATAGAAATAAAAAAATAGGCTTAAGCCTCCTATTTTATACCGTTTTAACGAATGGTATCTTTTTTTTTCATTAAAAGCGTATAATTATTATTATTGTGTGCTGTTTTACTAATAAAATTGAACAAGTTTCTTATGAGTGACAAATATATATTTAATTTCACATAAAAAAGCAATAAAGTAAACCTTTTGAGCGTTATTTTTTAATAATTGACATATCAATTGAATAGAGCAGATAGTGTTAATTATACGTCGGAGCAGTCATACTGGTGTTTAAACGAACAACACTATAACTTACATATCTAATAAACTGATATACATAAATGAAATTCGTAACAATGTGAATCAATTTAACGTTGAGATTTTTCTTTAAAGTTAAGCACACGCTACAACTATTTATTTATAAGAACAATAGTTAAACAGATGATGTAATGATTGTTGACGTGCTCATAGAAACCATCAAAATTACGGTGACGTATGTTTGCAAAAATTTGACTTGGTGAAAAATTTATAAGAAACTAAATTCTTGTCGGGTTTTCTGAGTTTTTGAGTTATAAATTGGAGTAAATTGGTATATAAATACCTAAAAATTAAAAAAAAAAAAACAAAACAAAATATTTTAGAAATTTGTGTTACAAGAGTTATCAAATTCTAGGTAAATTTTAATATGTTATGTAAATTCTATTACAATAATGAAATAAATTACTAAAATTTATTTTAGATTTCGTCGTGCATAAAAATTCACAGGGAAAATATAAAATTAACATTAACGGTTTGGTCTGGTCTAATTGCTTAATGTTAAACATTTAAACTGTGAAAACGGTTATAATATGATAGAGGTAATTTTATACTTTAATTGGTCCTTTATAAACAAGTTGTCATGTTACAACAATTGATATGCCTTTGTTTTGGGTATTACTCATTTTTATCATTTCGATATACAATACTAATAAAAACATATTACGTTAATGGACCTTGTACTTAATTATGAAATATAATTAAATTTGATATATTTTACTCAGTGAGTAAATTATATCGCGGTTATTTGCAAAATGATGGATATTTTAGCACCCTAAAAACTAATCTGGTTATTGTTTCAACAGAACTACAAAATAATACTGTTTAAACAATAATTTTCCTTGTTATGTAGACATATTAAGCACAATATTTTGCATAATAACGGTACAATAACACACCTATTAAAAACGATTGTATGCTAACATGTGTCTCATGATTTGAATTAGTAGAAAATAACACTCAAATATATGAATTGCAAAAACAATGGTAAATAAAATATGTTTTTTCGCGGGACATTTCAATAGCAACTTTAAGGTCACTTATTGAAACACAAGTCAACTACCTGCTTAATAATACAATAAAATTAAAATGTTCATTTGTAGTACACATATCAATTATTTTTCAAAGATAGTTTTACATAATCTTAAAACAAAAAACATTTACTGGTTTCTCTAATTTAAATAATTAAAATATATTGTATACGAATCACAAAAATAAATTAATAAGTTCATTTTACATTTTAATAGTAACTATTTAAATGTATTAACTGCATTGTTTTACTAGTTAGTATATTTAGGCTATACTTTAAAGTAGTATGAAATATTATCAATCGACAAATAAGTCAATAGTTACTGTTTATATATGTTTTCCAACAAAATAATTATTTCCACAAGCACTTTGATCAGATTTACAATAAAATAACTAATTAATTATTATTAAATATGAATAGTAATCAAGAGTAAATAAATACTCTTAATTCCCGTAAACATTATTAGAATTTAATGAATGTTCACATCTAAAAATATACCTAACTCGTTATAGTACAATAATTAAAACCTATAATAATGTTTGTTATTATTAAGGGCATAAACGACTAGCATAGTTTATGTTATGACATAATCGACAATTTTTTAACTCGTTCGCATCAGAAGTTATGAACAAGACTGAATTTAAGAAGTAATGAGGTGAAATTTCAGTTATAAGTCAATTTTTTTCTCATAATAATATCATTGATATTGAATATTAATATTGAAAATAATATGTAAACATTTTCGAAATGACAAAATTATAATTAAAATTATATATTCCTCTTGATAGTACTTTTTGTAAAAATGAGTATGCTTATATAGTCTATACATAAAACTTTTTTATGACCGCACATTCTCATTTTCTGGTAATCAAATATCAGATTCCTAATTTTCTGATGCTCACACTTAGAGGACAATAATACTATATAATTAAATATAACTAAAAAAAATTCTTGAGAAAAAAATATCGAATAAAATTACTGAAGTATTAACAAAAGTTTGTATAGCCTTGCAAATATTTTATTTAGAAAAAGTTTCATGAGCAAGTAAAAAAATGATTTTAAAGTGATCCCCATAGTAGCCTGGTCTACTAGATCACCTGATCGACTAACTACACCTTATTTTCCGTATGGAACTTTATATTATTAAAAAAAGGGGCAGAGGCTAGGCTTTATAAATAACACGAATAGAAAATTTTCAGTTTCTTTTAATTTAACGAAGATCAGATATAGTTAACTTATAATTTATTGTATTACTCTCAAAAATTAACTTCGCGGGTTTAAAAGTAAGCTAAATCTCATCATGTTATTTTCACGAAAAACAAAAACATGACAATTCTGAATTAAGTATAGTGTTTGCAAAGATTTAAAACAATATTTATGTTACAATATTAACTATACAACAGATACGTGTTTATTATACATTTTACTATTTGAAGTAAACGTAGTTTAAGAACTCTTATGGGTGCGGTATATGAACAGTAATGAAACTGTCAAGTCGCCCTCGTGTAATATAATTGCGGTCATATATTTTATGTTAAAATGTTGAGTACCTGTTATATATCCTACGCAGCCCAACCCATTCCAAACGAATTTCAGTTTAAAATTAAAAAAATTATTGTAAAAATACAATTAATTNGAAGTAAACGTAGTTTAAGAACTCTTATGGGTGCGGTATATGAACAGTAATGAAACTGTCAAGTCGCCCTCGTGTAATATAATTGCGGTCATATATTTTATGTTAAAATGTTGAGTACCTGTTATATATCCTACGCAGCCCAACCCATTCCAAACGAATTTCAGTTTAAAATTAAAAAAATTATTGTAAAAATACAATTAATTCTTGCAAATTTTTATATTTTAGACAATTTTACTTAAATAATTTTTTAAATCTACTAAAACATTCTTCTACTTATAAAACTTATTTACTTATTTACTCGCTAAAACTTTCTTAATTTCTTATTAATACCAAGTAAATAATTTCATAAGAATCTCACAATAAATAATTTATATCATAATACTATAATAACTAACACATTAAGTAATTAACCTTGCAAAATGTACATCATGTTCATAATAAATACTTTGTCTTAGTAACCCAACCGTATTTTAGGATTAAAGATTTAAAAATAGCCAAGAATGTAAAATTTCAACATACGTTTTTCTAGTGAGAAAAAAATAATAGACAAAATACAAAAACACAAATTATACAGATTTTACTCTTTTATTGATAAAAACTTTATTCTACTGATGTAAGAACAGACAAAACCACAGTTTTTGTTCGTTATTGAGTCTATTACATTTAATTAAAATTAATTTTTAATGTTAGTTATGTACAAATTACAAAATATAAAGAAATAATTATATATATACTTTCACATAACCAATTTTTTTTTGTATGGTAAGGATATCAGTGGTGATTTTTGTAAATATAGGTCTAACTGTAACAAAAAAAAAACATATGAGTAAAAATGAAGACAATTTTAAAAAAATTCCAAATAATAATAATATAACGTTTGTTTGTATATTCCAAACTTTTTTTTTTTCAAAATATTTAGTGCATTATCTTTTTTTTTTATTAATTTTACTTATAATTAAAAATTATATTTCATAAAATTTATTACACAACTCTTCGTAAAAAAGAAGATCTATTTTACTTTAAATGTAATGTTAGTCAATAGAATCTTCATTTAGAAACTTGAATTTTTAACCTATTATCTAGTAATTTCAATAGCCAATTTTCATAAAATCAATTTATAAATCTATACATTATTCAACAGATTATGTTATAATGATGTGACTTGTTATTATTTTTAAAATGGGCATCAATTAATAACATCTTTAACTAGTTGACTTTTTAAATGCTATTCAATTGACAATATAATGATGTGGATATATTACATTATTTAAAATTATTATTATTACTAAAAATAGCTCACAACGCTATTTATATCACGATTTCTCTTTTTCAAATATTAAAATTGCAAAAAATACATATATCTATGTAATCGCCATTCTTTACAATCAGACATACTTGGAAATCTATATTTTTGTAAATAAGATTAACGTATTAATGATTTCAACACGATTATACATTATAATCATAATTATACAATATCGTAATCAGTATAACGTATATGTTAACTTGTTAATTCGTTAATTCGTTAGCACTATTTAGAAAATTAAAGATCAAATAATAATTATGCAGAGTAGTCATTATTCTAATATAATTTGGAAACAAAATTGCATGAGTTGATCAAGTTTTTGTTTATACTAAAACTATCACAACATAATTTATTTTGTATTTATGCCGGAACATTAATATTAAAATATATTTTAAGGCTAATAGCTTTAAGTTAGTTAAATTATGAAAATATTTCAATAAAGGACATGAATAAGTGTTTGAGTAAAAATAGGAGAAAATGAAATATATTCCAATCATATAATAATATACAGCTTATAAGTCATCCTGGTTTTCTAAATATAAGTAACATAATAACTAGTATTTATTTAATATGTATCATTGACTAGAATTGAATGATTCGGTTATAAAAACCGAAGTATTGTATTATCAATTGAAAGTTTAAGCAAGTTATTATATAATACATCTAAAATTAATTAAAATAAACACAACGAGTCATCCATATATAATTCATAGATAAAGACATTTAACTGTACACAAAAAATCGTATAATTTACAAAATATAGGACATTGTCGAAATTTAGAGGATTCCCACTCAAAAGTATTGAGCTAAAATATGATATATTACGAAAACACACTATTGATCAGCTGCTTAGTTTTAGCATCAAATTATGTTAAAAGAGTTTGATAACACAATGACGGCATTTATGATAGTGATAATGAAATACTAATAAATGATGTATGATAAAATAACTATGATATCCTGTTGATACGTGGTCTATTGTTTACTCTATTATTTTATATCATCATTAGTGAACTTATTAATTTTTTTGCATAAGATTAAGCAAAATTTATTTTTCACATTTCATTACCTCTATAGTTTTATTCGTGACAATGTATTCCACTTAAATGGCAAACATCACGAGTCACTTGACGTCTATTTTCCTTTCATTTTCTTGTTGATGATTTCTTTGTTAGAAACCTTGACAAACAAGATTCCCGTTATTTCTAAGTGTTTCTTAGTTTACATCTGATCTGATTTGATTAATTTGTTACTAAAAATTTGATATAGTTGTGAATCTAATATCATTTTGATATATACGTAAAAAGATAGCTGACATGCATAATTGTATAAACGTGATACTAAAGTAATAATATCAATTTATTAACATTAATTGAATAACTAAGTTAAAATTATTTCAAGACGATAATACATTTAGTTGTTCATTTTTTTTTTGGTGGTTCATAATTCTACGAATGTATACCAAATGGCTGTACGAACATTAAACAAAAATGTAAGTCTAGTTCTTCATATTTTTAGTCTCTAATACTTTATCTTACTAAAACTGTAATAATTACTATAATCCTTAATTTTATGATAAGCTTGAAAAAATTAGTACTTGAAATATCTATAATTAATTACTCTGTAGATTAAAAAATATAATAGAAGTTATTTATTAGTGAAAATTTTCCTATTTATAAATATTAGACAATTTTTTATCTGAAATGCAAATGAGTCTATATTGTTATTAATTTTGACGTTGAAGCAAAAGCATTTTTTCTCTAAAAAATGTACTAAAACTGCTAAATTAGATGTTTAACTCGGTTAATATGTATCGAACAAACTAAAGATCGAATATACATAAATTTTTACATGGATATACACTAAATAGTGAAATTTGATAAAAGTAGATTTAGACTTTTCTGCTTCTAAGATATAGATTTAAGATTGAATGTTATTTTAATTTTTCAAATTATTTCTTTTATAAAAATATATATTTGATTCTATGAGAACATTTTAGTATTATGTATCTCATATAAGTTATAATATATGATATGTTTTTTTATGATATATATTATTTAATCTATTTCTAGGATTGCAGCTGTGAGCAGACTAATTTACACTTGCATGCTGAAATTGAAAATCTAAAACAAAAAATTTTGGAAAGAGAAAATCACATTCTGAGTATGGAAACCAATTTCCTTTGCGAAGCTGAAAAATTTCCACATGGTGAATATGCTGCTCTAACTGATGAAGTTTTAATGTGGCAAGATAAATATAGAAGGTAATAATTAATTTATAAGGTATTACACAATGTTCTATAAGAAAAGCATGTGGATTAGTCAAAACATTGTGGGACACTCTGCATATATATTTAATATTATAAAATTTTATAAAGAAGTAACATTTTATAATTTATATCTAAAACTTTCATTTAGTATCAATAATTAAAATTATGACCTAAGTTTACCCAAAATTAATAATATTAGAAATTATATTATTTGTAGCTTAAAATATTGATATTGTAGTAAAATGATTTACAATAAAAATTTGTTTATTTTATATAAATTTTTTTTGAAATTAGATTATTAGAATCTCATAAAAGAATACAGCGTGTTAACCAAAGCTTGGAAGATAAATTATTACTGCTTGTTGATAAAACAGAAACTGAAAAAAATGTATTAAATTCTGAAATCCAAGGTCTTTCTCGAAAAATTGTTGATCAACAACTACAAATTAATCAATTGAATGATGAAAATGTAAGTTGTATTATTTTCCTATTATTACATTTTTGGTTAAATTGTTTTTTCTTTTTTTTAGGAACGCTACAAAAATGATCTAAATATTGCTATTCAATTACTACAATGTAAACCACCATCACATTTTGTTTCTCAGAAATATGATAATGTAAGTATAGCTCAAACTAGTAAACTATTCTTAATAACATAACCAATTATAATATCATATAGATACAGTTTTTGAATAACTGAGTTAAGTATGTAATTGTCTAGTTTTGTTGTATAATTAAGTACTGACTTTGGTTAACATTTTTTTGTTGAATAAAATTAAAGATTTTAAAATCTTAAAAATTTTATTAGTACTTTTGTTAATACAGCAAAATAACATAATATGCATATGTATGTAAATTTCAGCTGTATATTAAAATAAAACTTTTTGATTTGTTAAAATTAATAATTTTTTCAATTACTTATTTTTATTCTAACCATAAATTTATCAGTAATTTCTCATTTATTTTTTTAAAACTGAAGTATAATTTTATCATTATAGTGAGTAGTATTAGTTAATTGATTTTGTATTCCTATTTTGTGTTATCATTAGTTACCTGGTGAAATGCAATCTAAAGTCCGTAGTTATATTTATAACAAACAGCGTAGACTGTCAGATGGCAATGGAAATATGTCTCCAAAGTCTGAAGGCAAAACTATTAAAGTGCCAATTACTACCTTTCCCCCAACAGCTATGGTTTATTCATTAAACAATGGTAAATTAAAACATTTATAATTTTATGGCTTTTTCTTTAAAAAGACAATAATCTTTATGTAAAAATTGCTTTCAAAATAATAATGATATAAATTAAAATATTAATTTATTTTAGATACAAAAGTGAAAGATGTTGAAGATGGTCCAACTCAACCCCCTGTAAATAGTGTCTCAGCAGCTATTATAGCCAAAGTTTTAGAAGAAAGAATCAAAGAACGACTTACTCAACGTCATTGCTCCTCTTGTTCATGTGAAACTAAAAATGAAACCGAGCACTTTAATAATGCTTTACCATGTTCTGAGTTCTCTGAAAAAAGACGCTCATATGTTAGACACTCTAAAAGATACTCAAACAAAAGCTCAGAATCTCCAATATCAGAACCTGATCTTATACACTTTGATAATACAATGTCAATTGGAGATTCATCTGAAAGTGGTAGTAAACTGCATGTAGCTAGATCAAGACTATGTTCTGTGCGTCTCCAAGAAGGCAGTAATAATATATTGTTAGACAATGCAGCAACACCATATTCTGGACCTATATTGTACAAAAGTCGTTCTTCAAGTGGTGAATTTGATGAACCATTAGTACACTCGCAAAAATCAATTGATCGAAATTCTCATATAAATGAACATACTCGTATATTAATCTCAGATGAAGAAATAATTTAAAATTGATTAGGTAATTTTTCACTTTTAGGTAACCATGAAAAAAAAATGTGATATCATTCAAACTTTTACTCTTGACTATTTTGTATAGCAAATATGTAAACTTTTAATTTTATATATTCAAATATTTTATAAATTTAATAATAAATTTATATTAAAAAATAATTTATAAACATCTTCATAATACTACAATAGTAAAAACATTTAAATATGTATTGTTTAATAAAACCATATTCGCTTAATGTGCTTCATTAAAATATAGAGTATTAATATTTTGTTGTTTATATTGCAATAGTATGTAATTCAGTTCTAACTTTACGTACTTTGATAAAAAGAAATTTAACTTTCATTATTTACAGTGTAACCTGACAAAAAGAAATGAAAAATAAAAGTTCAAAATACTTATTTTATAAGTATCTGTAAAAATAAACATTTAACAAATTTTGATATGTGCATTATTATAAAATAATTTACTTTTTTTTTCATTAGACTTATGTTTTATGAATTGTGATATAGTTATTCTATTTACAATTAATTGAATTCCTCAACCATTAATGTGTGTATATTTTAATGCAATATATTGGATAAAAATATAATAATTATATTTTTATCCAATATATGTTACAATTATTGTAACATGCACTACATATACTTTAAAAAATTCTTTATAAAAGATGCTGCTAAAAGAAAAAGATGTATAACTGTAGTTTCAGAGTATTATTGGAATACATCAATTTTATATTAAATGTTCTAATAATTTAATTATTATTTAATTGAAAAATATTATATACCTATACTAATAAAATAAAATAATGTGAAATACATTTCAGTGTAGATCGTGTTAATCTACATTAAATTATTATTTTAAAACATACAATTTTGTTTATTTGTAAAAGTATATTTAATAAAAAAGTCAGATAGCAAAAACACATTTAACTAGATTTAGATTTATTTATGTAAAAGGAATAAGAATAACTTATGTCATTTTTTTTCAAAAGCTGTGACTCATTACTATATAGATTTATTATATTTTAAGGCAATGCTTGGTGATATTATTATGATAACTATAATTATCTAAAATCTAAGATAAAATCAAATAATATTGTACTTTTTATTTTATTTTTTCGGAAAAAAACATCCTCATTTAAAATTAAAATTTTGATTAAAAATTAAAAATGATTAAATCTATTAATGTTTATTTTTAAATAAAACAATATAATAGTAGTAAAAATATTTTATCTTATTTAAACTTTTTTATATGTAAGGTATTCTCCATTATTTTTTGAATCCATATATTGTTAAGTTCATTTTACCTTAAATTCGTTTATACTACGAATTATTTTCTAATCCAGTGATAGGTAACAAACTTTATTCCTTTAATTAAAATTTGAAATTTTTCTTATGGATATTTTGGATGAGAAACATAAATAAAAAATTTTTGAATTTAAAGTCACAGTTTTAAATAATACAACTCAAGTTAATTTTATTAATTAAAATTATATTACAATAATATATTTAAAACAGACAATAGTAAAATTATTGAAAATTTGGAGTAGGTTCTGTATCCGTCTGATAAGAAAGGATAGAAAAAGTCTTCAGGAAGCCTAAATTCGTAAGTAGGTGGATCAGCGAATTCTCTTATTGGAGCTTTAGTAAGGTCTACAAATTTTACACTGTTTATTATTGGAATCTCAAAAGTCGTTTTTTCATTATCTATTTCATAGCCATTATAGTGAATTGAAGAAAAATTTACTAAAATACCATGAATTGTTGCTTGTGGATTCTCAAACGAACCAACATTTGAGAAAAATACTTTCATACTAATCCTATTGACAACGTTTTTACATTGGTCACTTATTGTAGGTTTAAGAACCATAATAGGAATCCACTTGGACACATTTGGATCACCCATACTGCTAACCATTAAATCATCATAACTTCCCAACATTAAAATTATCTAAGAAAAAAAAATGTCTTCGTTTAATTGTACTTTTCGCCTTAAACAGTACTTAACTATACTTCAATACACTATATGTATACTTAAAAAATTATTAATTACCTTAGCCTGTAATTTTTGACAAAAATCAATAGATGTTATTGATTCTTTTTTTTTCCACCGAAAAACACACGTGGTCTTGACATTATAATTGAAATCTACCAATAACTTAGAATTGGAATCACAAGCTCGACTCTCAGATGTTGGTACACTCAAAAATTGAACTTCGTTAGGTTTACTCTGTTTATGTTTTATAATCACTGGTTTTCCCTGTATGTAGCCTGGTTTTCCACTGAGTGGGTAAGAGTTGATATTTTGATTGGCCCATTTGAATTTTACCTTAAATTGTTGCCTAAAATACATAGGTGTTTTTTGTCCTTCGTTGGACAAATCTTGATAAAAAAAATACACATCCAAATTCTTAACACCGCGAGTACCATTATGTTGGAAAACATACTCAACAGTCTCTACAACGTTACGACACGTAGATCCATCTATGCTGAACACAGGAGTTGGTGGATTAATTTGCTCTATGGAGCAATTGTAAGAACCATTCATTACCAAGAAACAATGATGCACAACAGCCTTTAAGTTAACTAATTCAATTTTCTACAATCAATAATTTATGATTAAATTATTCAATACAATAACAAATGCATCCTTTATAGGATGCATTTTATAAAATTCTATATATGTTTATAGAATTTTATAAAATTTATTTATTTTTTTCAAATAAAATATATTTAACCATTTTGAATACTCAATACATACTCGTATTTACATATAGGAAATAGGGTGGTCCTTATCTAAATAGGTCTTTTTTTTTTATTAAATTCAATCAGGACGCCCTATAGAATTGTTCTATAGGTTAAAAAAATATAGTTTGTGAAGTTTCGTGATTGTCCAATGATTTTTTCCCGTGCCGCAGAAGGGTTGAAATTTAATAAATAGGGGTAAAAATTGTTAAATTTTACTTGAATCAAAAAAATTTACTGAATAAAATTTGTTTAAAAATGTATTTCCAATAAAATATATTTTCTAGATCACAATAACAGTAAAATAGTGTTATCGTAATAATCGTAACGATTTTAACGTATTTCTTCATTTCATACAAACAGCTTGATGTAAAAAAATTCACAATCAGATTAAAATCATAATGCTAGTGATTGATTTTTAAATCACTTTTGCGCTGCACAATGTACATATTCGTAGGAAAGA
Source organism: Daktulosphaira vitifoliae (assembly GCF_025091365.1). Classification (NCBI taxonomy): domain Eukaryota; kingdom Metazoa; phylum Arthropoda; class Insecta; order Hemiptera; family Phylloxeridae; genus Daktulosphaira; species Daktulosphaira vitifoliae. Next base: position 29,485,843 of record NW_026099573.1, read on the forward strand.
CTTAAATTTAGAAAATATTTACTAATCATTATTTGTACATAATTTTCAAATTTAAATTTTATAATTTATATATATTATTTTGTAAAAATTTATGGATAACACTAATAAAGACTGAATTATGTAAAAAATTAGAATCCGGGAAAATTGGCGTATTTATGTGTTTTATTAATTATTCAGTTAAATATGCATTATACAGTAAAAAATAATATAATATATTTTATAGGAAATACATTTTTAAACAAATTTTATTCAGTAAATTTTTTTGATTCAAGTAAAATTTAATAATTTTTACCCCTATTTATTAAATTTCAACCCTTCTGCGTAACGGGAAAAAATCATTGAACAATCACGAAACTTCACAAAATATATTTTTTTAACCTATAGAACAATTTTAGGTGGCGTCCGGACAAAAAAAAACTTTGAAAAATAAGAACCACCCTAATAAGCAGAATAGTGCCTACAGCAGCAAATTTTGAGGGGCGGCTTTTATTTCATTAATTATAATAATTACGTATTGTTAATAAAAAGGTATATTTTTAATAACAACGAAAAAATTAAGATCGGGATCACTACGTACTGTGAACATTTTTTATATGCATACTAGTAAAAATTTGCAAATACACTCCTGCCTACACTTAATGGTTAAACTTTTTTTTTTAATTTCATGCTAACCTCAGTTTTTGATGAGTAATCATAAATTGGATGGGAAACTTTAAATCCACGATCAACACAAAATCTATTAAAGCTCAAAATAGAATTATTTTTACAAGATTCAGTCAAGTTTTGAATATACACGTCACAGGATGTGTCTTTGTCTACAAGATACTCAACCAAATCGTCGACACTACATAATGAATCAAACGCACTATTTTTAAGACCTGTAACATATAATTTTCACTATTATTAAGTAATTAAATATAATAACTTGAATTCTTACTGAAAGCTGCAGATTCATTAGTGTTTCTATTAGAATAAACAAATATCCAATGCAATGATTTGTAAACTAAATTAAGTCGATGACTTAAATGGTTAGTTAAAGTATTGTCAACATGCAATTCAATTACATTTCGATTACGAAGTACTGACTGCACTTGTGTTTCCGTTTCAATTGGCTAAAAAATTAAATTACAGATGGTCAATATTTTATTAAAATATATAAACCATTAAAGTTTTAAAAATTAAACAAAAATATTTCAACAAATCGTGGAATTAAAACCGAATATTCTATCTCTTGTGAATATTATGCAAGTTATTGAACTTTTTAGTTCTTATACAGCTAAATAAAGCATTCTTCGTTATAGAGAAAAACATATATTATTATCAACATTTTTATTTAGTACAAAAAATGGCGCATATTGACACGTATAAAATAAAAATGTTCGTAATCAAAATTAAATCGAAATTTTTTAATATTTACTTAAAATCCTATTAAAAATTGTTTAACTTATTCACTTACTTCTCGTTCTGGATAGAAGTAGTTGGAGGGTACATTATCTACAATGACATAAAACAATGATGAGTCAAACAAAATCGATTTTAATTTTATTATCCCCCAAATAACTTCAGTGGAACATAATGTAAACGTTTTTAAATCACTGATTGAACATTCGGAATCACAACAGCAGTTTAGATCACAACTACCAAACTAGAATGATTAATATAAGTTTAGTTAAGATTATGCTGATCTTTTTGTTTCACATAAACTTACAGTTAAATCACAACTGCAGTACTTATCAGTCAAAATCTTTAAAGATACTGGGTTGTTTTTGGTAGCACCTATAATGGTCGTAGCAACAGTAGTAGTGATTGCTGTTGTGGTCTTAGCGGAAGTCACCATAGAGGTACCTGTGGTTTCTTTATTGTTACTAGGGGTCGTGACGGTGTTGTTGGATAGTTCAATATTAGTTTTAATTACAACAAAAGGCACTCCATAGCTAGAATGATTTGTTGAAGATTCATTAGAATGAAAAATTGGAGATTCGATCTCAAAAGGTTTAACGACATCAGTTCCGTTTTCAATTGTTACGTTATAATTAAACGCGTTACTATCGGCAGTGTTGTTAACCACTAAGGATGATGGTATAGCTGTATTAGATTTTTGGGTCGAGACGGCTTTATTACTGCTAGNTTTTAGATTTTTGGGTTGAGACGGCTTTATTACTGCTAGGGGTTGTCACAGTGTCATTAGTTGATTCAAAATTAGTCTTCATTTTTACAGTATCGTTTGCAGTTGTCAAATTATACTTAATAGTGTGATTATGCTCAGTTTTATTAACGGCTAATGATATTACAGTAGTTTTCGTTTTTTGGGTGGTAGTTGCCAATTGGACATTTTTTACAGTGCTAGGTCCTTGAATAGCTTCGACAACAGCCACGGCCAAAGCAAAACAAACGATATAGACAGTAGTCATCGTTATAGCTCTACACCGTACTTTCGAAAGTTTCGGGCGATAATGTTCAACTCAAAGTGTACTACTCCGAGAGCTTCGGTTTGTAAACGATAGCGATCTGTGCCACAATAAACGAAGTCGGGTGTTTTTAATTGAGCGCCTCCTCCCAAAAAAAATCGCCGGAATTCGTCTTTCCAACTACCTAGAGTAAAAGTAATTTTTTAAAAAAAACTTAATCCTCAATTATTATTTGGAGTTATATGTGTATTGAAAATGTTTCAATGCAATTTTTTATAGAGCACAAAAATACAATGTAGAAATACATTTATAGAATATTTATTTATTTTTTATTATTAAAGAAATAAAAATGTATTTACATACCTATTGGGCGCCAAGTATAGCATTCAACTGTATGAGTGCCCGGTGATGTTGGTACATAACAAAATCCGTAACCGTATATTTCACTACGACCGTACCTGTCGTAGTGATATATTTGAACGTGAAATTTTGGCCAACCTAAACATAAGAATCAATTTGGTAGGTGTCCTAGTAGGTTTTGACACATTTAATAACTTTTGATGCAGCATATAATAGGCGTTACTTTTTTTTTTTATAATTTATAGACTACGTTAAATCGTATTTTTTATACTCTACAAGAAAAAATAAAAATACAATTTTTTCATTATTTTTTTTTTATTTTTTTTTTGAAATTTTAAAATAGACATTTTTTAGCTCGTTTCTTACCATAAAAACTGATGGGTTGGTAACAATTTTAAGATAAGACTTATTGAGTTACAAGCATTTTAATACATAGAATGAGTATGTAGTCCATGTCGCAGAAGTGTTCGTTTTATATTTATAATACTCCCCCGTGCTGCATATACATCAGTACAAGCTTTGCTCATCCGCGATACTTACTCGCTTATTGTGATGGAATGCTTGTAACTTAATAAGTGTCTTAAAATAGCTATTTTGAAATTTTTACAAATTTAATTATTTCTTATTAGAGTAAAATATTAAAAAAATAACACAAATATACAGGTTTATCATAAACCGATCACTCTGTATATATATATGTATATATGTATATATGTATATATGTATATAAGTAATCAGTAAGTAAGAAAACGCGTTTCTATAATTCTCGTAGCTTGTTACCTGTTTCTTTACTTATTGAACATGCTGTATATATTTTTAATTTTATACGTCATTAAATACATTTTTCTATTATGATATTGTAATATGTTTTTTATTAGAGAAATTTTAAAACTAACTCTGGTTAGAAAATTTCACCGAAAACATTGAATTGTCAATAAAAATTATTTTATTAATATTTTACCTTGAATTCCTTTTGTAGAATAGTGGATATCTATAGGATGACACCACCAAGTACGACTATCGTAAGATGGAATATCAACTTGTGTTTGTCCTTCTTTATGACCAGCGATTATTTTCCAATTAGAACCTAAATAAATAATTTTCTATAATTTCAGAGAAGCTATATGTAGATTTATTGATAAAATAATAATTTGACATAATTCCGTTTCTATCTTATTTAATTATGGAAAAATAAAATGTACAAATGGAATAGAAAACTCCGTAAATTATTACAAAATGGGATTATGAATTTTCTATATAAAATGTTAATCTAAACAACATTTTATTATTTATATTAAGATATAAATAATTTTTGTATTTAGCCCGCAATTAAATTTCACGTTTATAAATTTTCATTTTATTTTCATATTTATTTACACGATTCGCACTGGATAAAAAAAATGATTTCTTAGTGGTATTTCATCTTATAGGGTCGCTTAAATTACATTTAAATATTTTCTATTGATATTGAATATTGATTGTATACATTACTTAATAAATTATTGCAAAATAAATCTGAAATGTTTTACAAGTTCGAAAATCTATATTTTTATCATTTATATTTAAATTACCAGCATGAATGCTCCATTTGCAGAATAAGCTTTTTGAAGGAAATTGTTCGGCGTCGGAAAGCTGTCCTATTATAAAAAGTTCAGCCATAATACACAGGCATGATTAATATTACACGAATTAACACTTACTCAAAAAACTACTTTCTGGCTATACATAATCCCAAACACTACATCGAAATGCATGTACTTGTTGCTAGGTAACTACCGGCGTTACGACAATAACATTACGTCATAACAACAACAATATTGAAATAAAAAACGAACCTTTTTTTTACTTAAAAGAAGTAATACTAAATATAACCAAATATTAACTTAAATTTAATTTGCTAATTAGTCTAAAATTTTGAATATTACTATAATAACATAAAGGAAATCATTTAATATTTAATAAAAATTGTTTTTATTAGCTTGTCTAATATTTTTTTTTCAAAAAACAGTGGCATATTTACGAGAAGTTTGGTCATAATCTAACGCCGTAGATAAACGGATTGGTTGACAATACGTGCGCTCTCTTCAGACAATACCAATCTAATTGGTGTTAACCAACCAAACGGTTGTAAAAAAAAATTTGGACATAAAATTATGTTAGCAGAGAAGTGAAGTTCCCCACTACACTACGTTCTATAAGCTATCTAGACCCCTTCACACAAATTCCTAAATATGCTACTGTCTAAAAACATTTCAAATTATTTAAAATATGTCGGTGTTTAAAACTTTTATTTATTATTTAAAATATATTTAAAACATACAATTTTTTAAAAAAAAAAACTAAATTTTTGTATACTTTTTGATAAATATATAGTCACTTAGTTAAATTGACAGTATTCGATTTAAAATTTAAAAAAGTTCACTAAATTATAACCATCAAGTATTATTTTGTATATTCAATAATTGAATATACAGGACATTTATCACAGTAAAAATTATTCTCTCTATAATTCAAATGTTTTGTTCAATTGTAATCTTTACTATAATTATTTGTTACATATGATGGAAAAGTTTTTGGGCTATTGCAATGTTTGTATTCTTTGTTAAATGTTTTTCGTTTAATGCGCTGTTTCAGTTTTACGAGACCATCCATATAAGATTTATTCTCTCTGAAATTAACATTTAGTAAGAATAAAATTCATCTGAAATTAATGTTTCATCAGATTTATTATCGAGATCAAAAAAAAATTATAAAATTATAATAATATTAGGAATATTATAAACGTTACTAATTGTTATTGTAATAAAAATATATCTCAGCCTGGTAATTATAATTGATAAAAACTATCAAATAAAACTTGGACCGTATTTCGGTTTAGAAAGACTATTTAACTGTCTATGGCCCAAAATTATTGTAAACTAATATCACAGTTATGAGTGAAACTACTAAAACTTTTATTTGTTTCTAAAATGAATAATTATCTTTCTGTAAAATACATATAATGAAAGTCTTTTTTTAATAAATATCGGAGCTACCATCGATTTATTGGCTCATATTTAATTTTTTTGTTTAATATTATCATTTCAATTTTTAAAATAAAAATTGTACACTGTAAGAAATGATCCAAAAATGTCCAAATGTCAGTATATTTTTTGCATACACGTTAATTTTATACACAAGTAGTGTAATTTCGACATAAAGTATTGAAAATTTGTAATGAAATATAATATTTTCATTTCTATTTATCATTATTCTCTCTTACATTGTATGCATTAAAATCTTTTAATTCTATTTCTATTCTAAATCTTCGCCAAGAGATAGACGTCGATATTATGGTGTTATTTAAATATGTATAAAAAAACAGCATAATATGCTTTTCACCAAGTAAATTAAATGAAGTACGACTTTAACTTCCATTGAAATTAGTCTTACTTATTTTCTTATTAGTAATAGGTAATTATTGTTCTTGTTAGAAGTTATAGTAAGTTATTTCTATCCTTGTTAAATTTCTAATTTTTTATGAAATCACAGATTTACTTATTTCTATGAAATTAAGTATCAATGAGGTGAAACATATTTGTTAATGTACATTTCCTTATTAAATACTTAAAAACACATATTTTTATCTCCAATTGTTTTTATTTGTTTTCATGATTACATTGAAAATATTTATTTTAGAATTAAATTTTCTATTGCTGTTTTGCTCAGAATGTTAAAATGGTAGACTAGATTTTAGTCGAATATAAATTTATAATTATTTTCTTTAGTCCGATTATTATACTTAATATTAATATAAATATTATATTCTCAGAAGTCCTTGAAACTCCTATTAAAAACGCTTACTCAACCCCATTAAGTATAAGTATACTTATCAAGTACACGCTATAAATTTGGTCATTGTTTGCTTATTATTATAGGTAAAACTTTGACAAGGTTTTATAAGAAAACTGGGTTGGGTTAAAAGATACTCCGCGCCAATACCGCTTCTTTTTGACAATATAACTAATACATTTAAAATTTGATGCATTTTATAATTTATAGAATGCTTGTTTCTAAAAACGTATTGATAATCTCAAATTATTTTTCCTTCTGTGCAAAATAATTAACAATTATTTTATCATTACAAATATATACATATAAAAAAACCCTGCTGATTTATTTGATTTCTACTTAAATACTTGTCCTGGTCAAGGTTCAAGGACTATCAGAACTAAAGAAGCTATTTTAATTACTTAGGCGGAATTGCGTTGTAAAATTAAATTGAAATAAATGTAATAAAAAATAAACCCAGCACAGTGGGGTAGCGGCACAGTGGGGTCGTGGCATAGTTGGATCCAGTATAGATGATATCTGACAGTGATTAAAATCATTATCATAAAAAACCATCCCGATAAAAGGTGATTTTTATCGCAAACATTACATTTTTTTTTAATTTTCGTGAGCCATTTGCACATAGAAAATAAGATGTCAGAACAAATTTTTTTTTTTCATTTGATAGTATATAACATAACCTTTGATTTGATATATGTTTAAAGGACGCAGTATTTCCGGAACATTTTCAAAAGTTCAGTTGAAAAAGATCTATGTTTTTTACAATATTTCAAGTTCTAAATGCCCCTATATAAGGGGAAATTATCCAATTTTAATAAAAAAGTATGTCAAATGAAAGATGTACTTATAATGTATTTAGAAAAAAAAAAATTGTGCTGATATATACATTTTTCAAAAAGTTATAGCATTTTTAAGTTGAAAATTTAAAATCGAAAATCGAAAATTTTAACACAAAAATAGTGTTTTTTTAACTACGGCAGCCGTTTAAATGTAGAAAAAAAAGTGTCGGGACAAATTTTTTTTTTTCATTTTGTAGTACATAAAATAAGCTTTAATTTGATATATGTTTAAAGGACGCAGTATTTCCGGAACATTTTCAAAAATTAAGTTGAAAAAGTTATTTTTTGTAAAAAAGTTACTATTTTAAATCCTCCCAGTGAGCAGAATAAGTGTTAGATTTTCAAAAAAAATTATATCAAATGAAAGGGAAATATCTAAGGTTTCAATACAAAAAAATATTATTTTTATTTGTTCATTTTTGAAAAAGTTATGGCAGTTTTAAGTACAAAAAACATCCCGATAAAATGTAATTTTTATCGCAAACATTACATTTTTTTTTAAATTTTCGACAGCCATTTGCACATAGAAGATAAGATGTCGGGACAAATTTTTTTTTTTCATTTGATAGTATATAACATAACCTTTGATTTGATATATGTTTAAAGGACGCAGTATTTCCGGAACATTTTCAAAAGTTCAGTTGAAAAAGATCTATGTTTTTTACAATATTTTAAGTTTTGAACGCCCCCTATATAAGGAGAAATTGTCCAATTTTAATAAAAAGTATGTCAAATGAAAGATGTACTTATAATGTATTTAGAAAAAAAAAATTTGTGCTGATATATACATTTTTCAAAAAGTTATAGCATTTTTAAGTTGAAAATTTAAAATCGAAAATCGAAAATTTTAACAAAAAATAGTGTTTTTTAACTACGACAGCCGTTTACGTGCAGAAAAAAAAGTGTCGGTACAAATTTTTTTTTTTCATTTTATAGTACATAAAAGAAGCTTTAATTTGACCACATAGTAAAATAATATTAATATGAATTTCTTCTCACGAGAGGAGACTACATTAATGGAATCCTTGATATTTATTGAAGTTATTGAATCTAAATGAGATAAAACTCAAAACGAATTAAAAAAAAATTCTGTGCCAAAGTCGTGAAAGACCCAAGTGTTACCGCCTCAGAAACCGTACATTTCATTCGTCACTTAATAAAAATGGAAATTTAGCTAGTTCAAATTTTAAAGTTATTTTTCTCGACTTCAAAGAAACAAAAAAATTTAAATATGATTAATTTTTTATACTATGTCAATTAGATTGATATAATATTTATGAAAATCAGTTTAATCCCCTTATAATAAACTAAAATACAAAACCAAGAATTTTAACACAATAATAGCATATTTTTGAATACGGTAGCCATTTGCGCATAGAAGATAGGTCGTCGGGACAAATTTTTTTTTTTCATTTTATAGTACATAAAATAAGCTTTAATTTNTCATTTTATAGTACATAAAAAAGCTTTAATTTGATATATGTTTGATAGACGCAGTATTTCCGGAACATTTTCAAAAATTAAGTTGAAAAAGTTAATTTTTGTAAAAAAGTTGCTATTTTAAATCCCCCCCAATGAGCAGGATAAGTGATAGATTTTCAAAAAAATGATATTAAATGAAAGGTAAATATCAATATAAAAAAAAATAATATTGATTTGTTAATATTTGATTAAGTTATGGTAGTTTTAAGAAAAAAAAGTGAAAAAATTTCAATTTTTAAGGCTAATGTCTCCAACTAGATATGATTTGTGATCTTTTGACGTATTTTTGAAAGAAATCGGTCCAGTGAGAGCTGAGAAAAGTGGCAACAAGCATAAAAAAAAAAAAAAAACACATCATAGTAAATACCTTCTCAGCTTTGCATCGAAGCTAAAATTCATTAAGGTAATATAATATATTATAATATCGGTATATCAAATGAACTTTTATTTACTATACATATATTAGTACATTAAAGTCATAAACTATAGTAATAACTGTCAAATTTTGTTTTTTACATATTTATTTTGAATCCAAATGATATGTTCTTTTAATTCAGTGAAGAAAGCAATTGAATCATTGGAATATGTATAAAAATTACTTACAATTCCTTTTAAATAATATTTACCCTTATGTTGGAACGATAAACCAGATCCGCTATCTCCTTGTTGCACTCCTGAATCTGACACTGAAACAAACAATTTTATATCAATTTCATAAATTATATTTTTATCTTATAAGCAGTATTGACTCCATTTTCATAAAAAAAGATAATTATTGCGGCATATTACAAATAAATAAGAAAATAAATGAAAACCATATAGAAATTTACCATTTGTTGAACCAGCACAAATATGATCGGTAACATTTGTTCTCATATATATTTTACAACTCGTATTATTAATAAATGGTAATTCAGCTGTTAATAATGTGTCACTATATTTCTCTTTGAATTTATCTATTTTTCCCCATCCTGCAACCTAAAAAAAGATGTTATGTAATTAATAAACCCCGATTTCTTTAAAAATACGTCAAAAGATCACACATCGTATCTAGTTAGAGACATTACCCTTAAAAATTGAAAACAATTCCCTCTTCCCCGCAAATGGGGGAAATATCCAAAAAAATTACAAATTTAAAAATCGCTAATTTTTGAAATTTTATCACTTTTTTTTCTTAAAACTTCCATAACTTTTTGAAAAATCAACAAATCAACATAATTTTTTTTTATACTAAAACCTTAGATATTTACCTTTCATTT
>NW_026099573.1:29496051-29500896 GCF_025091365.1 Daktulosphaira vitifoliae
TTTTTTTTATACTAAAACCTTAAATATTTACCTTTCATTTAATATCATTTTTTTGAAAATCTAACACTTAACCTGCTCATTGGGGGGGATTTAAAATAGCAACTTTTTTACAAAATCTAACTTTTTCAACTTAATTTTTGAAAATGTTCCGGAAATACTGCGTCTATCAAACATATATCAAATTAAAGTGATAAGTGATAACACAATTTAAGGTGTAACATAGCTCTTTTAAACTTTTTTAAATTCTCACAGTTATATCGTTATTTTTTACCTTTGTGCAGTGTACCTCAGTTACCTACCTACATAAAGCAAACACCGATGTTTTCAATGAATTAAACCAATCTTTCCTTAAGTTTACCAAAGTTTTTCTTTGGATTAATACTGTACATGGATACAAGTTGGTTGTTTTCATTTTTATTTATTCTTATCACATCGATTCATTCTACCTAATATCAGCTGTTTTTATTTACTTTCTGGAGACTTTAACGGTCGGTAACACGGTATCTTAATTTTACCTCAAACATATACGTATTCCTATTTACGCTATTAATTTTTAAAATCATATAAACTATTAACTCTTATAATTATGGAGGAGCAACTTGCATCCATAACAAAAACATTAAATGAGATCAAATCAACGCAGAATAAGTTGATTCAATCGTTCAATGACCAAAATAAAACAATAAAAAACTTCAATAATCGTTTTGACGATCTTTTGAATCAAATAAAAAAAATAACTGATGAAAATATTCTATTAAATAATAAGGTTTCTCAACTCGAGCTCAAGATCAAAAATTTTGAACAGAATGCTACATCAACATCTAATACAACCCATTTTGATATAATTAACGAAATTGCTGATAGACAATCGAGAATAAATAATATTATTCTGTTCAATATGCCCGAACCGACTGAAACTAAACCTGATAGTGACCAAATTAAATTAATTCTTGATGAAATGGAACTAAAAATCCATCCTGTTAGGTATTTTCGCTTGGGCAACCCTTCTTCTCGAACTCGTCCATTGAAAATCACGTTCAACGATACTAAAAATGTATTTGACATTTTACGAGCGCAATCCAAAATCCGTTCCTCAAATCAATTTAAAGAAATAAGATTCTCTTCGGATCGCACTATGAAACAGCGTGAACAGATGTCAAAGCTACGGCAAGAACTCGAATCTCGTCGCAACAATGGTGAACAAAATATTATTATTAAATATATTAAAGGTAACCCAACTATTATTAATAATCCAAAAAACTAAATCGCACTTCATGTACTTTATCAATATATTATCAAAATGTTCGTGGTATAAATACCAAATTAAATAAATTAAATTCATTTATTCCATTGTCATCTTTAGATATTTTTACCTTTACTGAAACATGGCTCACAAATAATGTAAATTCTTCGGAATTAGGCTTTAAAAATTATAATGTTTTTCGATGTGACAGAAATGTTCTCACAAGTAATTTATCTAAGGGTGGTGGAGTACTTATTGCTGTTAAATCTCATATAATTTGTAAAATTTTAAATGTTACTGTTAAATGTATTGAGCAGATTTTTATTCAAGTTCAACTAGGAGCTAATATATTTATTATTTGCTGTATTTATATCCCGCCCAATTCACCTCTTACTCTTTATGAACAATTTTTCCTATCTATTAATGAACTTTACTTATCTAATCCTAAAGCCAAATTTATATTATTAGGTGATTTTAATTTACCCTTATTAGATTGGTCATTTTATTCTTTACCATTAATTTGTAATTCTCAAATCGATTCTTATTTTGTTAGCATGCTATCACACTATAATTTTAATCAATTTAATTTTATACGCAATCACAGCAATGTCATTCTTGATCTAGTCCTATCTAATGCTTACATAACCGTCGATAATGACCCTGATCCGTTAATTCCGATTGATAAACACCACCCGGCTCTTAATATATCACTAAATTGTGAACAATATGAAATCTTAAAAACTACACATGATTTAATTTATGATTTTAATAATTGTGATTACAACGAAATTGTTAAATTTATTGGTGATTCACTCTCCACTATTGATTTAAAATCCTATAATATAAATGAAATAGTTGTTCAGTTTTACCATATTTTGTACGAAGCAATCAATAATTATGTCCCTATAAAACGTATATATAATAATTCATATCCTTTTTGGTACTCCAATTCGCTTAAATTATTAGTAAAAGAAAAAAAAATTGCTCACCTTGTTTATAAACAATCTAACAAAATGTCAGATTATATTAATTTCTCCCGTCTTAGAGCTAAATGCAAAAGAAATGCTAAATTAGATCACAAAAACTACACAAATAAAGNTCGAGCTAAATGCAAAAGAAATGCTAAATTAGATCACAAAAACTACATAAATAAAGACCAGTTTTTGATTAAACAGAATCCAAAATATTTTTGGAAATTTATTAATTATTTAACCAATAATGATGCTCTACCTTGCTCTCTTTCCTTAAATGGATCAGTTGCCGAAAATGGTGCTGATATCGTTGAGCTTTTTAGTAAATACTTCTCTGATGCCTATTGTAATTCATCTCAAACATTTAATTCCCCCTCTTTAAATGTAGATAACCCTAATTTAAATTCTACTTTAAATTTAAATTCCATTACTGTTACTGAACTAGAGGTTTTTAATATGATTTCTGACCTAAAATTAAGTTCAACTGCAGGCCCAGATGAGATACCTACTATTTTCCTTTATAATTGTAGATTTATCCTAACACCGATATTAACTAGTATTTTTAATTTATCCCTCGCTAGTGGTACCTATCCATCTTTTTGGAAAACGTCGTTTATTTCACCTATTTTAAAAAAGGGTAATCCTTCACTAATTTCAAATTATCGCCCAATCTCAAAATTATCATCAATCCCAAAGTTATTCTCTCACTTAATTTCATCTAAACTTAACAATTTTTGCTCCTCAGTCCTAATAAATAATCAATTCGGTTTTATACCAAAACGCTCAACATGTAATAATTTAGCCATAACAAAAAACTTAATACTTCAGTCATTTGAATCTAATGCTCAAACTGATATAATATACACTGATTTTTCCAAAGCCTTCGACCAAGTTAATCATGTATTACTTATTAAAAAATTACAATCTTTTGGTTTCTCTGGATCACTTCTTAAATGGTTCCAATCTTTTCTTTCAGACCGTTCCCAAATTGTTAAATACCTCAAATTCAAATCGTCACTTTTCCCAGTCCCTTCAGGCGTTCCTCAAGGAGACCACCTGTCTACACTTCTATTTAATATTTTTATTAATGACCTGCCTAATGTTATAATGAACTCTAATATCCTTATGTTTGCTGATGATGCTAAATTAATAAAAATAATTAAATCTGAACAAGATGCAATTTGTTTACAATCAGATATTAATAACTTACTCACATGGTGTAATAAAAATCACTTATTTTTAAATGTGGATAAATGTAAATTTATGCACTTTTATCTAATAAAAAACCCAATTAATTATTGTTATTCTATTTCCAATATAAATATCGAGCTAGTTTCTCAATTTAAAGATTTAGGCGTTATTTTTGATTCTAAATTAAATTTCTCCCCTCACACAGAAATGATAAGAAATAAAGCTATGCGTAATTTGGGATTTATTAAACGCACTTGTGGCTCATTTATAGATCCTGTTCCTCTAAAAATTCTGTTTTATTCCCTTGTACGTTCCCATCTTGAATACTGTCCTCTAATTTGGTTAAACAATACTTCTAAACAAAACACCGCACTAGAATCTGTTCAAAATAATTTTCTCCGTTTTATTTCATTTAAATTTAACATACACAGACCTCCCCATAGCTCTTATGACAGCATTCTTAATTACCTTAATTTTAATACACTCAAAGAACGTCGAATGCTTTTGATTTCAAAATTTTTACATAAATTATTATTAGGACTCATTGATTGTCCGGAACTCCTATCATTAATTAATTTAAAAATAAATAATATTAATACTAGAAATCCTAAACCTTTTTATCCTCAATTCTCAAAAAAAAATTACATTTTAAATTCCCCTGCAAACCTTTTGATGACAGCTGGTAATATATATTTGTTTGATTTTTTTTAAATGATTTTTTTGTATTTTTAGTGAACTTTTCTGAGTTTTTATATTCATTTATATTATAATAGTTTGTTTCATAATACTGTATACTTTTTCGCATTTATATAAAATTGTTTTTTATTCTTGTATCTTACTTTACACCCATGTAAATTGTTATTGGACTAACGTCCATTTAAAATAAAAAAAAACCCAGCACAGTGGAGTCGCGGCATAGTGGGGATGTTGCATAGTTGGGTCCAGTATAGATTTAATCTGACAGTGATTAAAATCACTATCATAAGAAACGCTTCGATGCAAATCAGTAGATAGTGTTTAATTCTAAGAAATTGGTGGATAATTACAAAAGCTACATTATCTGCTAGTTTCTTATTAATACCCTGATTAAGATAAAGTATGTCGAATGAAAAAGGGATTATTAAAAAATATTATTTCTCATAAAAAAATTGTGTTGATTCGTACACTTTTCAATGAGTTATAGCATTATAAAGTTAAAAATGTAACCAACCCAACCCAACATCAACTCCTATTTCCTTAATTATATCCAGATTAGTAATTATTTTAATTATATATTATATAATTTTTATAATTAATTATTTTCAAATTATTATTGATTTTTAATATGTTAAAAGTAATCATTTTGAACCTACTTCTTTTTGTTCTTTAAAGTGAAAGTTTTAATAAAAAAAAAATGAATTTATTACCATAACTTTTAACTCAACTTGCAAGTTTGAAATA
>NW_026099573.1:29504152-29508601 GCF_025091365.1 Daktulosphaira vitifoliae
AAAAAAAAAAAAAAAATAAAAAATAAAAAAATAAACACATCATGGTAAAATTAATACCTTCTCAGCTTCGCATCGAAGCTAATAAAATAAAAAAAATAAAATAAAATAAATAAAGCTTTTTTATGTACTATAAAATGAAAAAAAAAAAATTGTCCGACCATCTTTTGTCTATGCGCAAATGGCTATCGTATTCAAAAATATGCTATTTTTGTGTAAAATCCTGGGTTTTGTATTTTATTTTATTTTAAAATATCTTATAAGGGCAATAACCTGACTTTAATGAATATTTTATAATTTAATTGACATAGAATAAAGTTCATAAGACATAAGAAAGTAAACTTATTTAAAATTTTTTATTTTTTTAAAGTCGAAAAAGTAATTTTTAAATTTGAGTTAGCTTAAATAGCCAATTTTAGCAAACGACGAGAGCACCGAACAGTTGCCGAATTGGTAACACTTGTCTCTATCATGCTTACGGTACGAGGTTCCCATCCATCTGTGATAATCTATATTTTACATTTTTTTTGAATTAGAATAAAATTTTCAAATCATTTGATATTTACCTCATTTAGATTCAATAACTTTATTAAATATAAAGGATCCTATTACTATAGTCTCCCCTCGTGAGAAGAAATTTATATTTATCGGTACGCATACGAGAGGGCGTTTTGCTACATCTTATTTTTATGACTGATAACGTCTCTCGCACTACCACCACCGGTTGTGTGAGCGATTCACTACGTTGGATGCTAGTGTATGTGATTACTGTGTCTCGCCGATCTATTATCGGTCCCTTTTGTCAGTTTTGCGTTCTCGCCACCATTGCTAGCCCTTGCTACGTGGTTCTAAGGTGCACTTAGCTCATAATCGCTTTAATGGATTAACCACCCTGGTGATTCGTCGTAGGTATAGAATTGCTTTAACAGTCCATGCCATTGTGTGCCCTTCGTGTACACAACAAGTGCCTCCGTTTGTATCGACTACCCTTGTAATCTTCAACATTTTAATGTAAAGTATTCCAACTGTTCATTTCTCACCGTCATCAGTCTTCTTTCATCTATTGTACGTTACACAGTTAAGTTTTTATTTGTTTGTAATTATTATATTATATTTTATCTATTTTGTTCAGAGATGCCTTGTTGGCCATTTTAGTATTAAGTGACCCCCCCAATCCACAATTCTATGATAGTTTATATGTATATTGTTACTTTAATATATAACTCCTTGTCTCGTAATTCTTATTATTTTATTTAGTGTAAATACCATCCTCTTATATACAGTCCACTCACTATTTCTTTCTCCAGCATAATTAAATAATCCAACTGGACGTTAACTAACCAGCACATTATAACCGGGCGTTCCGTTCAAACAATATTCATGTTAATATTATTTTACTATGTGGTTCTTTTTGTGACTACGATTTATTTTGCCAACCCTCACTAGACGTACTTTTTTCAATGATACGTCAAATGATTACAATTCGTATTTAGTTTAAGTTATTACTCTTAAAAATCGAAAAAATATTCCTTATTCAAATAAAAAGTAGCTTAACCAGCTTTTTCCATACAAACAATTAAAATCATTAATTTCTAATATTCTTAAAGTATTTATTGTCGAATTAGATTTAATATGATAAAAGTATTCAACTACAAAAGTAAATAATTTTACTTTGTAATTTATTAATTTTTTAACTCTATTTGTGTGTGCTACTACCAGTTAATAATATTCCAAATTTTTTTGTAATATGTTGCTATATAATTCATAAATTTAAAAAAAAAATGATTTTTAGTTTCACCTGAATTTAACGATGGATTTTTACAATTATAATCAAATTTTATAATACGCTCAAATGAGTAAATCTTTTTAACAACTTTGTTTTGATTGGTTCATTTAGTTCAATCTTTTTAAACACTAAAAGTTATTAGGAAATGATTACTATTATTTCTATTTCAGTTATCTATTATAATAAAAATCCAAAAAAATCGAATTTTTCTAATAATTGTACTGTAAATAGTAATTATAAAATTTCCTGATTGCATATTAATCTTAAAAATTTCATTTTGTTCTATTTAATAATGTCAATTTCAAACTTGCAAAATGAGCTAAAAGTTATAGTAATAAATTCATTTTTTTTTTATTAAAACTTTCACTTTAAAGGACAAAAAAAAGTAGGTTCAATGATTACTTTTAACATATTAAAAATCAAAATCAATAATAATTTGAAAACAATTAATTTTAAAAATTATATAATATATAATTAAAAGAATTACTAAGCTGGGTATAATTAAGGAAATAGAAGTTGATGTTGCTTTTGTAATTATCCATCAATTTCTTAAAATTAAACACTCTACAAATTCGCATCGAAGTGTTTCTTATGATAATGATTTTAATCACTGTCAGATTAAATCTATACTGGACCCAACTATGTAACGATCTCACTATGCCGCGACCCCACTGTGCTGGGTTTTTTTATAGATAGATTTTGACTTTGAGTTTAAAAATTATTAAATTCTAATATAGTCATTATTATTATTATTCAAAACGGTTCTAATAAGATAATACATTCAGTTAAAAGACATTTTACTGTGGTAAACTGGTTGTCCAATTTAAACACGAGGATGAGTGTTTTCGGAAAGAGTAAAAAAATAACTACGACGTAACATTTACAGATACAACATAAAAAATCGAGTCAGTAATCAGTTCCCTTTTCTAAGGAATAATATCATTAACAATTAATGACATGGAGCGTGGGGTGGCGCGGTGGTCACACTAGTTGATGACAAAACTCTAGTGTTAAGCCGCGCCTACCACCATAGATGAACGGATGGGTGACAATACGTTCGCCTCTACAGTGGCGAAGAAGCACCATGTTTCCAGTGCAGAAGGCACCGGGAAACCACTGCACTTAAATTTCCCCAGGATATACCAATGGTATTAACGATTGTAAAAAAAAAAAAAATTAATGATATAACTAACCTTAAAAGTATTAATAATTACTTTCTAAATATTAGTGTAATGCACTTTTTTAAAGTTACCTAATAAACATCAAATATAAAAGGGGTTGTTGACACTAATAAAATTTTCCTTTATTTTAATGAATTTCAACATTTTGCTTTTACAACTTCATTGTTTATCGTTAAAAAACATTTTTTTTATCAAATATCAAATTAGAAGGATCTTTCATGGATAATATAATAATATGATTAGTAGTTTTACTATCATAATTTATGTCATACTATTAATTAATTTTAGATAATTTTCGTATTTTTCTAAATATTAATTTAATATAAATAATAAAATTATTTCTTTAAACTCTTTTCTCTGATCTATTTTATAGTTATTTATTATAAATAACTTGTCTATAAAATTCAACGACCTTTCTTCATCAAATTTGCTATAGAGATGTTTGCAGTTAATTAATTGCTTCACCAATGCCTGTTTGTATAATTTTATCAAATATTTACCAGTCCTGAACTGTTTTTGACTTCTGGGTGTTCATTATTCCAATCAACGCAAACAATGGAAACAGCTGGACTAATATTTACTGGTTTAGATAATACAAGAATAGCTATATCATTACTGTAATTTGTTTTACTCCCTTCATACTTTTCTCCTATATGAATTGTTTCAATCTAAAATACAAAAATTTTAAAGCTGTCATCACAATTTTCAAACATAAAGTTAATTAAAAATAATCTTACATTGTAATTTTTAGCGTACTGGTTTTCATTTTTAGAATCATAATTTCTGTGATACTTTCCAACATATATTTGAAAATAATTCTTATCTTTTGTTTTATTTAAATTTTCATCATAAAAACAATGAGCAGCTAAAATAAAAATAACATTACTATTAAGTTTTATTTTTATAAAACAAAAAAAAGGATTTATATTTTACCAGACACAACTAAATTTTGAGAAATTAGTGATCCACCGCAAATGTGGCTGTATACATTATTTTCTTTATGATAAACACCGACATTCCAAGGAACTTCACTAGGCTTAGAATTTTTTGCATTTGAAATTAGTGGTTGTAATTGATCTGCTATTTTACCACATTCTGAAAATAAGCTTATTTACTTTGGAGTATTTGATTTACTTTATTTTTACAATAGAAAAACTTTTTTAATTACTTAATTATCTTTCTCAATTGAATACACAATAGCTTGTTGCTTTATTAATATTCAAAATGATATATAAAATCATGTTTCGGGCCAAATGAGCCTCATTCATTTAACCATTATTAATATCTCAATTTCTTTTTTTTCTATAACTTATACTAATAATAATTAAAAAAAAAAAACAACAAACTGCGTATTTGTTAAGATATTTTGGAATCACCGAATGTATTCTAAATGTATAAGAATACAATTTTTAGCTTCGATGCGAAGCTGAGAAGGTATTGGTTTTACTATGATGTGTTTTTTTTTTTTTTTTTTTTTTTTTTTTT
>NW_026099573.1:29509292-29539990 GCF_025091365.1 Daktulosphaira vitifoliae
AATTTTTTTATGAGAAATAATATTTTTTAATAAACCCTTTTTCATTCGACATACTTTATCTTAATCGAGATATTAATAAGGAACCAGCAGATCAAGTAGCTTTTGGAATAAAACACCAATTTTTTTAAAATTAAACACTATCTAAAGATTTGCATCGAAGCGTTTATTTTTGATAGTGATTTTAATCACTATCAGATATCATTATACTTGATCCAACTATGTCACGTCACCACTGTGCCGCGACCCCCCTGTGCTGGGTTTTTTTTTACTACAAAATTTACGTCCAAAATTTTATAAAGGGAATCAGAGATTTTAAATTTTCTGAAATTCATATTCAATAATATAGAGAATATTTTGTTAATATAAATTGTATAGTAAAAAACTCTAAAAGTTGAAATTAAATTAAGAATTCAAAGATGCATCACACTGGTACCCGCATATTAGAAATTAAATAAAAATATATTAAGTATTAGTATTAAATTTTAGACTCAGGCCTTCCAAATCCAGTCAGTATTATGTACAATTTTATACAAATAAAATATAATTTTTGTACAACCCTTAACTACAAGAAAAACTTTTTTGATTAATTTAATATTTTTCTTACATAAAACCTTTTTGCTTTTTTAATATTCAAAGTTTTTTATGCGATCATGTTTCTGGCCAAATGAGCCTCGTTCATTTAACCTTTAATAATATCTCAAATTGAGCTTTTTTTTCTTACTTTAAAAACTTAATTAATTGAAATTCTGCTCACGTATTCTAAATGTATGAGAATACAAATTTTTACAATAAAATTTATTTCCGAAGTTTTTTAAAGAGAATTAGGAGTTTTCAATTTTATGGTCTATGACATTATTTTTAAATCTAAAATTTTATTTATTTACAGTAATTTTTGTTTCATCGTGTCAATCCATGCCAAATCATCCAGAAGTGGTTGAACGACCACTTTATTTTTTTCTTGAATTTTTAGGGTTTATTCTTTATGCAATATTTGAGTTTGAAATGTAGGAACAGAAACGTTATAATGTTCCATGTGATTAATTAAATTATTATGATAATTTGTAAAATATTTTAATAAATAATCATGGTTTTATTTTAGTAGTTAGAATATTGTGTCTTCAGTTAATGAAATCATGAGATCTTTTGTGATACTATTATTAATTGGTAAAAATCTGTGTTTTCCTCTATTCCCGAGAATAGTTTGCATTATTTAAATCTCATATTAGATGTTTTTAATTTTGTTATACTTCTGAGGTTGGGTATATTTATGTATTTTATCCCTTTAATTTTTTCATCATAAAAACATAATTAGTCATCACATGGAACATTATAACTTTCTGTTATTACATTGTAAATTCAAATTTTGCATAAAGAATAAACCCTAAAAAATTAAGAAAAAAATAAGGTGGTCGTTCAATCACTTCTAGATGATTTGGCATGGATTGACCCCATCTTCAATGAAGTTGTGATAATTTGCTATATCGACTACAACAAAAGAATGAACGATTAATATAGTGATAACTCTAATCAAAACAGCTGGAATAACTACATAAATGGTTACGTAACCCTAATATTCGGTTATTTCAATTTTCATAACTGTAGTCACTATATTAACTGTATACAGGGTGATTTTTTTATCATAACCCACTCAATTACTTGCTGAATAATAATAATTTAAACATTTTTTTTTTTTCATTATCTTTAATTACACATTATTCTTGAATTTTTAACTATGTAATACTTTTTAAGTTCATCCCTTAGGCCTTGGAATGGGGTCAACTTTGTTTTTTTAAATGGTAACACATATTTTTAATTTAATAAAATGTTTGAGTTTTTAATTTAATAGTAAATAGCATTTGAATTTTTAATATAACTTTATTAGCTTTTTAGATATAAACATTTAAAGTTTCAAAATTTTGAGTTAATATACATGTATAATACACATGGGATTGTAAATACAGGTAGTTAATTGGATTTTTATGACATTGCTGTCTCAGTCACGGATTGTTCATTATCAATTATGATTATCAATAGATATACTTTCTGTATTGTCAGTTAGTGTATTTATAAACTCAGAACAATGTGCCTTACTATCATTGATAATAACAATGCTGTGTACCTGCTAATATCGATGTCATAAAAAATCAATTAGCTACCTGTATTTGTAATTCCTTGTGTATTATACCTGTATATTAACTCAAAATTTTGAAACTTTAAATGTTTATATCTAATAAACGAATTAAGTTATATTAAAAATTCAAATGCCATTTACTATTAAATTAAAAACTCAAACATTTTATTAAATTAAAAGTATGTGTTACTATTTAAAAAAACAAAGTTGACCCCCTTCCAAGGCATAAGGGATGAACTTAAAAAGTATTACATAGTTAAAAATTCAAGAATAATGTGTAATTAAAGATAATGAAAAAAAAAATGTTTAAATTATTATTATTCAGCAAGTAATTGAGTGGGTTATGATAAAAAAATCACCCTGTATATAAATATTCTCAAAGTATTTTTTTTTGGTTGACCTGGACTAGATGTAAATTTCTGTGTCGAATTTTCGGTCACAATTAAAGTTCTATTCCGATCACATTTGATTTCGTCTGAACCATCAGCACAATTTTTATGACCATCGCATTTATATTTTTCGGGTATACATGCACCATAGTTACACGTGAAAGAATTGTTCCTACACCTTTAAATTATAAAAAATTATTAAAGTAACTGTAATTGAATATAGTGCAGTTATACGTAAATAAAAATAAATAACTCATTTAATTACCTAAAATTTTCACAAATTTTTCGAGTTTCATCAGTTCTATCTTGGCAATTCGCTGTACCATCGCACAGAAAATGTCTGTCGATGCATTCACCAGAATCACATTGAAATTGTGTCGATCTAATAAATTGACTTTTTTTTTAATAAATTTTAATTAGAAATAGTAGTCTAAAATTCTAGCATCAGTAATTTTTTTAACATTACATAATACTTTAATGTTAATTTCTAACAAAATCCCAACCATCTTTTATACACTCTTAACAAAAAAATATTCAAATTTCAAGAACTTAATATTCCCACATTTCTTATAGTTCTTTTAGTTTACCTTAGTTAAACTGCTAGTGGGATGTAAAGTTGAAAATTAACCGTGAATTTTCTTCTAAACGCAAGTACAAAGATTATTAAATAATGATGAAGGGGAATAATTTATGTTATAATTATTATAACACACTGTTTTAAAAAATTAAAAAATAAAAATTTAATATATACTAACTCGCATTTCGTTAAAACCTTTTTAGTTGTGATTTGAATTGTTGGGTTAGTTGTGCTTTGAAAAAATTTTGGATAACATATAGAATTGTATTCATCGGATTTATCGATGCAATCAAAATTTCCATCACATACAACATTATTATTCACACATGCTCCGTATAAGCAGCGGAACACAAAATCAGGGCATCTACAATTTTCACATATAAATAAAAAGTAAGTATTTATCTATTCAAATATTTTACATTGTACTGTAGATTATTTACGTTTTAGAATGAGTCGAGCAAAGACTTTCAGTCTCGTCTGAGTTATCAGAACAATCAGTTTTTCCATCACAAGCAAGTATGAAATCTATACAGTCGCCATTTGAACACCGATAGAAATCTCTAAAACAAAACATTTTTTTAAAAAAGATCATTTTTTCAAATAATATTCTATTTTGTACATAGAAAAAATTTAATATACTCACAATAAAAAAATTAATAAAACTGTACACCTTCTTAAGCTTTTTCCGTTTATTTATTAAGAAATATTTTCATTTATAAATTAATTTCAGTAGTTTTTTTTTTATTATTTCTTTGTAATTTTTCTTGTTAATTATCATGAATACTAACAAAAGTTACCTAGAGGACTGAACTTATATTTTTAAAATTCAATGAAGTTAAAAAAATATTTTTTTAATAAAATATATGCTTTAAAAATTTTATTTAACGTTAGTTTTAAAACGGACTGAAAATTTTTTTTTTATATTTTTAAAAAATGTTCTTGTTAATAGGGTAGTTATGTTCATGTCTAAATAGAAAATAAATGTAAGAAGCATATAGTTACCAACATGGGACATGTAGTTTGCTTTCTATATCCATATAGATGAGCACCAAATGTATTTTTTATTAATACATCTAAAGAAAAACTTTTTGGTATCAAACAAAGTATACACATGAAAATTATAATATATATATACAATATATAACTTAAAACTTAAATTTTTTTAACTCACCTAAAACTATAAGCGCATGAAATAAATGTCTATTATTCATAAGAAGCATCATTTTTAATATTAAGAATAACGTATTTGAATGGTAAGATTCTTGCGCTTTTCCATTACCAAACTTAATAATATTAAAGCTGTTATTAAAATGCCTCATTTAAATACTTAGTTTTTGTTATGATATCTTCTTACGCAAGAAGTTACACTAGTAAACAAAGAATGATAATGGTTAAAACTCAAATACATTTAGAGGGGATTTTTACATTATATATATTTCAAGTATAAATTTGTTAATATTCCGACCAAAGAGCATTATTAAAAAAATTAATTACATTAAATAAATTTTACTGCGACTAGTCTATCAAGGTTTCCCGCCAACTTTAATCTTTCACACACTTGAACGTTTTTAAGGCTTATCGAAAACATTCATATTAATTAAGTCATATAATAAAAAATTGAACTATATTCATGCCTGGTCAATAAAAACTTTTAAACCAGTTATGCAGACATTATTTTAAATACTTTTATACTTAAGTGGACAGAGTCTAATATAAGATTTAAATAAAACTATATATAACAGAGTACATGCCAAATAAAAGTGTATTTATTGTAAATCACATTATTAATTTTATAACTATCAAGACAAATGTATTGTTTAAAAGGTTATTACATTATGAATCAAAATTACAAATCCAATAAAAAATAATTTGTAAAATTAAAAATAAACCATAGCCACAATTTGTGTTATACTTCATAATTTGGAATTATAACATAAATTCTTTTATAGTGATGCAGAAGGGGAATATTTTAAAACAAATATTGAAAGAATAAAATAAGAATGTATGAAAATATTTCTTCCAAAAATTATGTTAAAATGCGACTATAACACTATTTTAAACGTCATAAAATAAATAATTCAAGTATCATCTATACACACATTTTTCCAAAATGCTTAAAAAAAGTTGACATTTTTGTAAGATTTAATACAATCAAATCTGTTATGTAACAACAGATGGGCAGACTGCATACGTACTTGTATACATACATAAACACTTGTAATTCAGGCTACCGTGCCATAATACGAATGTTCAAGACATTAGTTGACTTTTTACTATCATCGCGACTATTATTCTCATTTTCTAAGACAATATCTTAAATTAGCTACCACCGAGATAGTGTGTGTGTGTGTCGTCGTTAGTTCCCTATTGAATTATTATCATCTCTAGGTGTCCACCATGTTGTATTATCTATTTAATATTTCAATTACTTAATAAATATTTATTTATATCGTAGTTAACCAAATATATATATATATATATATATATATATATTATTGTAGTGCGACCCTTGTTAGTCCTCCAAGAGAATATAAATTAAATAGGTAACCTCTGTACCTAAGGTAGACATAGCTTAACCAGGTATACCTCGTTGATCCCTCAGAATACTGTTGAAGGGCATTTAGACTCAACCCTAAATAGCGACATAACAGATTATAGTCTGTCAAAACCTTGAAATACTAATTGCAGAAAAATATTTATTAACTGTAATTAAGTTCTTTAACATTACTCTTTAGTCGGAATATTTACATATTCATATTTGAAATATACAGGGTGATTTTTTTATCATAACCCACTCAATTACTTGCTGAATAATAATAATTTAAACATTTTTTTTTTTTATTATTTTTAGTTACACATTATTCTTGAATTATTAACTACGTAATACTTTTTAAGTTCATCCCTTATGCTTGGTAAGGGTGTCAACTTTGTTTTTTTAAATGGTAACACGTATTTTGAATTTAATAAAATGTTTGAGTTTTCAATTCAATAACAAATGTCATTTGAATTTTTAATATAACTTTATTCGTTTATTAGATATAAACATTTAAAGTTTCAAAATTTTGAGTTAATATACATGTATAATACACATGGGATTGTAAATACAGGTAGTTAATTGGATTTTTATGACATCGATATTAGCAGGTACAAAGCATTGTTATTATCAATGGTAGTAAGACACATTGTTGTGAGTTTATAAATACACTAACTGACAATACAGAATGTATATCTATTGATAGTCATAATTGATAATAAACAATCCGTGACTGTGATATCAATATCATAAAAAATCAATTAGCTACCTGTATTTGTAATCCCTTGTGTATTATACCTATATATTAACTCAAAAATTTGAAACTTTAAATGTTTTATCTAATAAATTAATAAAGTTATATTAAAAATTCAAATGACATTTGTTATTAAATTATAAACTCAAACATTTTATTAAATTAAAAATACGTGTTATCATTTAAAAAAACAAAGTTGACACCCTTACCAGGCATAAGGGATGAACTTAAAAAGTATTATATAGTTAATAATTCAAGAATAATGTGTAATTAAAGATAATAATAAAAAAATTTTTTTTAATTATTATTATTCTGTAAGTAATTGAGTGGGTTATGATAAAAAAATCACCCTGTATAGTAATGCCAAGAGCAGAGCCGAAGTGACAGTTTTGATATATGATTATTAATCGTTTCTGTTAATTACTATATATTAGTTTACTTTTAATTAATTTCTTGTAATAAATTTTTTAGTTACTTAATGTAAATTACTACATTGAGTTTTTATGAGTGCATTATGTATTATTTTTAGAAAAGTTTAAACAATTCATATAAATAATATACATTTAATTTGATGACTAATAGATAATGATTTATAGATTACTGAATAATGAGTGGTGTATGTGTTGTAACATATTACACAAACTTGTGCCCGAATAACTTATAAACTAACACCTTAGATAACTTCCATTATTTTATTTCTATCAAAGTATAGTTTACCTAATTATTTGATAAGAAAATAAAACTGCTTCATTTTTGTACAAAATATCTTTTGTAAACATTCGTTTTTATAACAACGTAGACTCTAAAAACCACTTTAACCTTATATAACTATAGAGTAATAAAGTAATAATAAATCGACGTAAGTAGCACATCAATGTATGTATAGTCCCGCTAGTTCTATACATGAATTTAGTCTGGAAAAATCGAAATTTTAAAATAATATTACAAGCAAATGAATAAATTTAAATAAATAATTCGAACGCTTTTAATTAAAAAAAAAGTAGCACAGTGTAGTCGAGGCATAATTTGGACAAGTATAGGTGATATCTGACAGTGATTTAAATCACTATCAAAAAAAAAAACGTTTTGATGCAAATCCTTTGATAGTATTTAATTTTAAAAATTGGTGGATTATTCCAAAAACTACATGATCTGCTAATTCCTTATTAATATCCTGATTAAGATAAAGTATGTCGAATGAAAAAGGGATTATTAAAAATATTATTTATCATTAAAAATAATGTTGATCCATACACTTTTCAATAAGTTATATCATTATAAAGTTAAAAAATGTAAAAAATAAAATCGAGAATTTTCAAACAATAATAGCATTCGATAGCTATTTTCATCGTGAAGAAAAATAAAGTCTAACATTTTTTTTTTTTAATATTAAAGTATATTACATAAGATTTAATTTAAGATATATATAAAAGTGTCAGACTTTCCGGAACACTTTCAAAATTTAAGTTGAAAAAGTAAATTTTTTGTAAAAAAGTTGTCATTTTGAATCCCCCTCTGTAGAAAGGTAAAAAGTCAGATTTATAAAAAAAATATACCAAATGAAAGGTATTGATATCATGCATTTATAAAAAAAGAAATATATTGATCCATAGATCTTTCAAAAAGTTATAGCATTATAAAGTTAAAAATATAAAAAAGAAATTTTTAAACAAAAATCGTATTTTTTTTATTAACTTTGATGTCTGTTTTCACCATGAAGATAAGATAAAGTCCGACATTTTTTTTTTTGCATAATACAGTACATCACATTAGCTTTAAAAAAAAATTATATTGATATGTTCATTTTTGAAAAAGTTACGGCACATTTTAGTAAAAAAAATTTAAAAAATTTCGAAAATTAGCGATTTTTAAATTTGTATTTTTTTTTGGTGATTTCCCTCATTTAAGGGGAACGAGGAATTTTTTTTCAATTTTTGAGGGTAATGTCTTCGACTAGATACGATTTGTGACCTTTTGACATATCATTGAAAGAAATCGGTTCGGTGAGAGCTGAGAATAAGTGGTAACAGACACAAAAAAAAAAAAAAACACATCATAGTAAAACCAATACCTTCTCAGCTTCGCATCGAAGCTAAATATTAATGGATTAGTCCACAAACAACATGATCTCCTATTACCTTATTTTATTCTGGTTACAAGTTTTATGATTTATAAGTGTAATATATGAATAAATATTTTTTTAACAATTAAATATAGTATGAAATTGATATTGAATAATGTAGTATTGTAATTTTTTCGGAGAATTAATAAAAAATTATAAAGTAGTTATTATTTTTATGGTAAACTTGTATAAAATTGAAGGGCTTGACAGAGAACTTTTTAGATTATAGTTTGTTGTTAATTATGAATAAAAAGTGTGCAAAAAATTTTTATCAGAGTAAAAAAGATACTTTTATTAATTAATTTTCGTACTAATTTCAAATTAGCAATTATATGTTTACCACAACCAATAATTTTTGATATTATTAAAAATAATATCCAAAAAATTTGGAATATTATAGACAGATAGTAAATTAAGAGTGATAATGGTTAAGAATTGATTAAACAAAGTGAATTTTTACAACATACATGGTGATTTTTTTATCATAACCCACTCAATTACTTACAGAATAATAATAATTAAAAAAATTTTTTTTATTATTATCTTTAGTTACACATTATTCTTGAATTATTAACTATATAATACTTTTTAAGTTCATCCCTTATGCCTGGTAAGGGTGTCAACTTTGTTTTTTTAAATGATAACACGTATTTTTAATTTAATAAAATGTTTGAGTTTTTAATTTAATAACAAATGTCATTTGAATTTTTAATATAACTTTATTAATTTATTAGATATAAACATTTAAAGTTTCAAATTTTTGAGTTAATATATAGGTATAATACACAAGGGATTACAAATACAGGTAGCTAATTGATTTTTTATGATATTGATATCACAGTCACGGATTGTTTATTATCAATTATGACTATCAATAGATATACATTCTGTATTGTCAGTTAGTGTATTTATAAACTCACAACAATGTGTCTTACTACCATTGATAATAACAATGCTTTGTACCTGCTAATATCGATGTCATAAAAAACCAATTAGCTACCTGTAATTTTAATCCCTAGTGTATTATACATGTATATTAACTCAAAAAATTGAAACTTTAAATGTTTATATCTAATAAACGAATAAAGTTATATTAAAAATTCAAATGACATTTGTTATTGAATTGAAAACTCAAACATTTTATTAAATTCAAAATACGTGTTACCATTTAAAAAAACAAAGTTGACACCCTTACCAAGCATAAGGGATGAACTTAAAAAGTATTACGTAGTTAATAATTCAAGAATAATGTGTAACTAAAAATAATAAAAAAAAAAAATGTTTAAATTATTATTATTCAGCAAGTAATTGAGTGGGTTATGATAAAAAAATCACTCTGTATACTACAAAAAAAAACGTATATTTATTTCAATCTTATTTCAAACATTACAAAGGTAAACTTATATTTCAATGAAGATTTATAAGGTTTAAAGTTAAGTAATGTAAGTACATAAATTAAGTAGATAAATAAAATCGACAACGTTTGTACAAAGCTACCTAGCCTAATCCAATCTTTGATTGGGTTACTTGTGTAATCAACACAAATAAATACTCTCTTGCCAAGGTAAAGATCCCACTTATAGTTCCTATGCTACTCGAGGTAATTATTGACAGGAGTCACGATCAACACATGCTTAGATAACAACTGGTACGAATAGCGTTATTGATACTTAAAGCATGATAATTAATCACAATAATTTCTGTTTCAAATTATTTCAAGAATAATACATTTTCAGATATGATTTTGTTTTTCTAATTTTTATTACATCTTCTCATAAAAATCCACGTACTCATATATATAGAGAAAATTATATTATATCATTTTATTTAATAAATATGTAGTAACTGAATCATCATCATTCTCAGCCACCCCAACCCCCACGTAATTTTATATTTATTTTGAGTTACTATAAATATAACTTTATTTGTAAATATTATCAATTCTTATATTGCAATGAAGCATCCAAGATTTGTGTAATTTTTTATATAATCATTTTTTTTTTTTAATATTTCACTGTCCGTTATATTATTATGTATTTGTAAAATAAGAAAATTGAAACTTGGAATTATAATTGTACTATGTTATTATTATATTTAATATTTAATGTATATGCACAATATGTATGTAATATATATGAGGAACTGTGTGCCGAGTCGGTAACGTGGTAGAGCTTGATGCACACAATACTGGTGTTATGCTTAAACCCTAACCTATGACTAATGAAGGGCCCCATGACGTCACATCATAACCATAACTTCAGGTAACCTCTTTTGATGGGCCATATGTTCAGCCCTAGGTGTCTTATGACTTCCTAATTGTGTCGCTAGCGATGACACTGTCGTATACCATTCTATATATCAGTACAACATCGACTAGCACAAATGTACTCTAACTTCACTATCGGGCCCTACAGCCGGAAAGTTAGTGTTAACTTTCTAGGGGAGGTACACGCTACATGTATTAGGCATTATTACTCCTGCTAGACGTATTAGTAAGTCAGCAGATTTTTTATAAACGATTGACGTTATGATGAGTGAAAAAAATTATTTTTACAATCTCCTACAGTAAAGAGAGAACACAGTATGTTATAATAAAACGCTGAATTTAAAATATCTAAAGGGTTGTACCGCAATAATATACATTTAGCGTTGGAATCCAGAACGGTCGTTAAATTCGGAGTTCCATTAAATACAAAAAAACTTCATAAATGTACTATTAACAATACTGCTGCTAACAAATTAAAAGCCCGTTATCAATTAATGCACCTTATAGAACGTATTATACAATACTACTGTGAAGTGGTTGAAAGCATAAAAGGATTGAAGGACATGGTATTCAGTGAAATTATTCCATAAAGCAAGAATAATTAGAATAATATATACGATGTAAAGAATTTACCTTATCACAAAATAGCCGATGGGTCGGTCAAGTCCATGGTCTGAAATTATTTTTAAAATTAATGTGAGTAAAATGTAATTCATATATTATTAATAAATTTATAATTTTGTTCCAAAAATAACATAAAATAGACAACGAAAACGTTGGGATAAAAAAAAAGTTCATTTTCTAGTGGAGGTACATGCTAACGGTACAACGTACAAATAGTACGCTTCGATTCCGCGCATTTGATATGCCACATTTGTGCCAATTGATAAGGTACCGAGTTTTCCTCAGCCACACATCACGTTATCAACCTATATGAGAGTGTATCAGGATCTGAATCATAAGTGCACAGTGACCTAGTGATAAGGTTTGTCACTACGACGCCTTTGGTCGAGGGTTCAAATCCCTAACAGTGCTAACACATAGACATTTAATACATAGTAAATAAATGAATGTATATTACGTTATAAAATATTAACAATACGGCTGACAATACATCGCGGGTATTCCGCTCAGTTGAAAGTCAACTAACTCGCATTACCATCTATACGGATGACACAACGGTCGATCACCACTATAGCAATGATAAACTGATCCCTCATTATATAAGCTACACATCACAATACCGTGACTATTTTTCAGACGTTTTCCGGTACACTTTGACTATCCGTCAATCCCTGACAGCCGTGTTACAATTCACCCCCAACGCTGTCGTTAAACTCCAAGTCAATATTTTGTAAATGCTGAATACCCCTTTTATGCTACCCCTACAAATTCCGATATCTCTACAGTTGTTTTTTTACGCTGATAAAAACTTCGATCACGTGTCTAACGCATAGACGTAGTATTTCACGCCATTACTACAAGGTCGTTTGTTGTATACAGTATTGACCCTATGTGTGTGTGTGTACTATGACAATACTTTTTACGTTAAAATATAACATAGTTAACGAAGATGCAACCGTTGTTGCTACTACAGTTGTTGCCGCCGTTATCACATCAGATATATCCGCATCAGGTACAACAGCCGTAGCCAAAATCACATGTATAAAACGTGTTTATCCAATGGATTCATCTCATTAAATCATTTAGACGTCATCGAGGAGTAATTCGATTAGTACGGGCGATTACTTCACAGCTTTGTGTCTAGTATAACAATGAAGACAGGGACCAATCGGAGCCGCCGTACAACGGTATAATCCGTTAACTTTATTTATGTGTTACTAAAAGTCTATTTATATTCCAAATTTTTTGGTAACATGTTGCAATATAAACTATAAATCTAAAAAAAAAAATGATTTTCAGTTTCACTTGAATTTAACAATGGATTTTTACAAATACAATCAAATTTTATAATACGCTCAATGAAGTAAATTTTTTCAACAACATTTTGATTAGTTTTTTTAGTTAAAGTAAATCATTAAAATTAATTAGGTTCTGAATATTTTAATTTTAGAATCTAATTAAATAGCTTAAGTGCCTTAGAAATAATTACTATGATTTCTATTTAAGTTTTAAGACATTTTACCACCTCGAACGTCGCCTGATAGCGAAATTCCGGTTCGCGAGCCCGAAGTGGAAGTTCTCGACAACTCTATGGACCGTATCGCTGAAGAAGAGATAAGCGTAAACGCGAGTAACTAGCGGCCCATCGTAGCACTTTTATCGGAGGAAAATCCAATGAACCGCACATGAGATGACGAAACTGATGTCGAACCACCGGGGGAAATTACTCGCGCAAGCGGACAATTAGGCGCGCCGTACGATGAGGACGTGTACGTTCCCGCTCGATGGCGATTCGACTTAGCATTCGCGACCTGTCCAATAACGCGCGGATTGAAGCACGGATGACTGAATTAGATAGGTCGCTGTCTCGTATGTCTATGGAACAGCGACAAATTTCCAACATTCTCGAGCGCATCAGTCAAAATATGCCGCCATCCCCACACGTTACTGCACAACCGACTATTCGTCATATCAACATTGAATAAAACGATAGTCGGCGATCGGACGCACACCGCGTTACTTTCGATCCATCGGGAGCGATGGACCCGACGCGACACGATGCAACACTTGACGAGCGACTCGCGGGCATCGAAGCGCAAGAAGCCCGCAATCCGAGACGATCGTACGTTCAAGCGTGACGCGCGTGGGCTCTACCTCGAATGTGTAGCACTGGTTGACAAGATGAAAATATTTTGCGCACTCATACATATGAGAATGAGTCGACCGAATTTTCGTTCACGTGCCAACCACGGGATGGCAATTCAATACAACCGACGGTTGTCGGTCGTTTAATGACTTGTCGTCAACCCGTGGCTCGCGGTCTGTATTGGTACCTTACCACAACCTACGCACCATGCGCGCCTGCCTAACTGAATATTACGGGAGAAAGGAGAAGTACCCACAGGAGTTTCTGGATAGAGTGGAGGTTCTATTCATTTTCTTGATAACATTGAAATAATGATTTTAGGATTAAGTTTTCTTATGGTGTTTTGCTCAGAATATTAAAATAGTACACTAGTATTCAGTCGAACATAAATTTATTATTATTATTTTTTTTTGTCTGATTACTATATTTAATACTAATATAAATATTATATTCTAAAAGGTCCTTGAAATTCTTTTTAAAAACATAGACTCAACACCATTTTGTATAAGTATACTTATCAAGTAAACGCTTTAAATTTGGTCTTTGTTTGCATATTTTTATAGATAATCTTTGAACAAGGTTATATCAAAAAATTGGGTTTTGTTAAAATATGCTCCGCCGTATCTCTTTGAACATATTATTGATACGTTTGAGACTTGATAAATTTTCTAAATTATAGAAAGCTTGATTCTAAACACGTATTCTCGAATTGTATTTCCTTCTTGTACAGTGTAATAAACAATTTTTTTTTTTATTACATATTTATACATATAAAAAAAATCATAAGATAATATATATTAGTATAACAAATAAACAATTATTTACTATACATTTATTGGTTTATTAATGTCATAAACTATAGTTAAAACTATAGTTAAAACTATAATATTCTATTTTCATCAATTTTTTTACGAATCCACTTCATATGACTTTTCAAGTCGGTGAATAAAGCGATTGAATTATTGGAATTTGAATTAAAATGACTTACAATTCCTTTTAAATAATATTTACCATCATGTATGAACGATAAACCAGATCCGCTATCTCCTTGTTGCACTCCTGGATCTGACACTGAAACATAATATTTCATTATTATACATCATGAATTATATTTATATCTTATAAGCAATATTGGCTCCATTTTCATAAAAAATATGATTATTGCGTTATACTGTGAATAAATAAGAAAATAAATGACAACCATATGGAAATTTACCATTTTCTGAACCAGCACAAATATGATCGGTACCAAATTTTTTTCCTACTAATTTTTGACATTTCGAATTATCCATAAATGGTAATTTAGCTTTTAATAATGTCTCACTGGGTATCCCATTATTTTTAGCATTCTTTCCCCATCCTGCAACCTAAAAATACGAAAAAGGCAGTTACATTATTAATAATGTATTGTAAAATTTCAATCTACAAACGCTTAAGAACATTTAAATAAAAATTATAATTTTTTTTAATCTTGATACTTTTTTATAGATATTTTTTGACTTTGAGATGGAAAATTTATACTATATTCATTATTTTTATTTTAGCTTCGATGCGAAACTGAGAAGGTATTTATTTTAGCATGATGTTTTTCTTTTTTTTATTATTAAAATTGTAATTGCTACTAAAAGAACAATCATTTTAGACTTTTTCAATACAGTCCTAATAAGATAATTAATTCAGTTAAAAGCCATTTGAATCCAATTGACCACGTGGATGAGTGTTTTGCGGAAGTGTCAAAAAATAATTATGATGTAACATTCACCGATAGAACACTGACAACCGAGTCAGTAATCAGATCGATTTTTATTAGGAATAATATCATTAACAATTAAGGATATAATTAACCTAAAATTAACAGTATTGATGATCACTTTCTGAATATTAGTTAATATAAGTAGTAAAACGTTTTCTTTAAATTCTTTACACTGATCTATTTATTTGAAAATATTTATCTATAAAATTCTACGACTTCTCATAATCAAATTTGTTACAGAAATGTTTTCAGTTAATTAATGCAACACCAATTCCAGTTAATTTAAATCTAACAAATATTTACCAATCCTAAAGTGCCGTTGACTTCTGAGTAGTCATTATTCCAATCAATGCAAACAATGGAAACAATTTGACTATTATTTACAGGATCAGATAATAAAACAATAGCTATATCATTATAGTAACTTGATTCCTTCCCTTCATACTTTTCTCCTATATAAATTGTTTTAATCTAAAATACGACAATTTTATAGTTTTAACACAATTTTCAAATATAAAGTTAATTAAAAATAATCTTACATTGTAAATTTTAGCATACTGGGTTTCATTTTTAGAATCATAATTTCTGTGATACTTTCCAACATAAATTTGAAAATCGTTATTATCTAGTCTATTATCTGAATGGTCATAAAAACAATGAGCAGCTAAAAAAAAAATAATGCTACTAATAATTTTTATATTTTCAAAGAAATCAGTTTTAATAAACAAAAAGAAGGATTTATATTTTACCAGACACAACTAAATTTTGAGAAATTAGTGATCCACTGCAAATGTGGCTGTATACATTGTCTTCTTTATAATAAACACCGACATTCCAAGGAACTTCACTAGGCTTACAATCTTTTCCATTTGAAATTAGTGGTTGTAATTGATCTACTATTATACCACATTCTGAAAATAAGCTTATTTACTTTGGAGTAATTGATTTACTTTATTTTTACAATAGAAAAACTTTTAGCTTCGGTGCGAAGCTGAGAAGGTATTTATTATGTGTTTTTTTTTTTTGTTACCACGTCAAAAGATCACAAATTATATCTAGTTGAAGACATTACCCTCAAAAATTAAAAAATTTCTCTCGTTCCCCGTAAATGAGGGAAACCTCCAAAACAATTATAAATTTAAAAATCGCTAATTTTTTCAATTTTTTTTACTTAAAACTACCATAACTTTTTTAAAAATGAACAAATCATTATATAATTATTTTTTATAGACGCTAGATGTCTTTACCTATCATTTAGTATATTTTTTTTATAAATTTAACCCTTTACAAGCCCACAGAGGGGGATTCAAAATGATAACTTATATACAAAAAGTTTACTTTTTCAACTTAAATTTTTAAAGTGTTCTGGAAAGTCTGACACTTTTATATATATATCTTAAATTAAAGCTAATGTAATGTACTTTATTATGTAAAAAAAAATTTCGGACTTTAGTTTGTCTTCATGGTGAAAACAGCTACCAAATGCTATTATTGTGTGAAAATTCTCGATTTTATTTTTTACATTTTCAACTTTATAATGTTATAACTTATTGAAAAGTGTATGGATCAACATAATTTTTTTATGAGAAAGAATATTTTTTAATAATCCCTTTTTCATTCGACATGCTTTATCTGAATCAGGATATTAATAACGAACTATAAGATTACGTTGCTTTTGGTATAATCCACCACTTTTTTAAAATTTTGATAGTGATTTTAATCACTGTCAGATCATATTATATTTGATCTAACTATGCCACATCACCACTGTGCCGTGACTCCCCTGTACAGGGTTTTTTTTTTAATTACTTAATTATTTTTTTAATTAATACACAATAACTTGTTTCTTTTTTAATATACAAAAAGATATACAGGGTGATTTTTTTATCATAACCCACTGAATTACTTGCAGATTAATAATAATTTAAACATTTTTTTTTTTTTTGGTTATCTGTAGTTACACATTATTCTTGAATTATTAACTACGTAATACTTTTTAAGTTCATCCCTTAAGACTTGTAAGGGGGTCAACTTTGTTTTTTTTAATGGGAACACATTTTTTTAATTTAATAAAATGATCTAGTTTTTAGTTTAATTGTAAATGGAATTTGAATTTTTAATATAACTTTATTCGTTTAATAAATATAAACATTTAATGTTTCAACATTTTGAGTTAATAAACATGTAGAATACACAAGGGATTATAAATACAGGTAGTTAAATGGTTATTATGACATCGCTGTCACAGTCACGGATTATTTATTATCATTTATGACTATCAATAGATAGACTTTTTATATAGTCAGTTGGTTTATTTATGAACTCACAAAAATGTGCCTTACTACCATTAATAATAACAATGCTGTGTATCTACGAATATTGATGTTATAAAAAACTAATTCGGTATACCGACTACAACAAAAGAATAATCGATTAATATAGTGATAACTCTATTCAAAACAGCTGGAATAACTACATAAATGGTTACGTAACCATAATATTCGGTTATTTAAATTTTCATAACTGTAGTCACTATATTAACTGTATATATAGATATTCTCAAAGTATTTTTTTTTGGTTGACCTGGACTAGATGTAAATTTCTGTGTCGAATTTTCGGTCACAATTAAAGTTCTATTCCGATCACATTTGATTTCGTCTGAACCATCAGCGCAATTTTTATGACCATCACATTTATTTTCTTCGGGTACACATGCACCATAGTTACACTTGAAAGAATTGCTCCTACACCTTTAAATATAAAAAATTATTAAAGTAACTGTAATTGAATATAGTGCAGTTATACATAAATAAAAATAAATAACTCATTTAATTACCTAAAATTTTCACAAATTTTTCGAGTCTCATCAGTTCTATCTTTGCAATTGGCTGTACCATCGCATATAAAAAGTCTGTCGATGCATTCACCAAAATCACATTGAAATTGTGTCGATCTAATAAATTAACTTTTAGCTTCGATGCGAAGCTGAGAAAGTATTGATTTTACTAAGATGTGTTAATTTTTTTTTTTTTGTGTCTGTACCACTTTTTCTCAGCTCTCACAGAACGAATTTCTTTCAACGATACGTCAAAAGATCACAAATCGTATCTAGTCAAAGACATTATCCTT
This sequence comes from Daktulosphaira vitifoliae, assembly GCF_025091365.1. Lineage (NCBI taxonomy): Eukaryota > Metazoa > Arthropoda > Insecta > Hemiptera > Phylloxeridae > Daktulosphaira > Daktulosphaira vitifoliae. The sequence goes on from NW_026099573.1 coordinate 29,527,717, forward strand.
AAAAATTGAAAAAAATTCCCCCGTTTCCCGTAAATGGGGGAAACTTCCAAAAAAAATACAAATTTAAAAATCGCTAATTTTCGAAATTTTTTCAATTTTTTTTACTAAAATGTGCCGTAACTTTTTCAAAAATTAACATATCAAAATAAAATTTTTTTTTATAGATGCTTGATGTCTTTACCTATCATTTGATATATTTTTTTTGTAAATTTGACCCTTTATCTCCCCACAGAGGGGGATTTAAAATAACAACTTATATACAAAAAGTTTACTTTTTCAACTTAAATTTTTAAAGTGTTCTGGAAAGTCTGACACTAGCTAATGTAATATACTTTAATTTGAAGAAAAAAAAAATTGGACCTCTAGACTTATCTTCATGGCGAAAATGGCTAACGAATGCTATTTTTGTGTGAAAATTCTCGATTTTATTTTTTACATTTTTAACTTTATAATGCTATGACATATTGAAAAGTGTATGGATCAACATTATTTTTTTATGAGAAATAATATTTTTTAATAAACCCTTTTTCATTCGACATACTTTATCTTAATCGAGATATTAATAAGGAACCAGCAGATCATGTAGCTTTTGGAATAAAACACCATTTTTTTTAAAGTTAAACACTAACTAAAGATTTGCATCGAAGCGTTTATTTTTGATAGTGATTTTAATCACTGTCAGATATCATTATACTTGATCGAACTATGCCACGTCACCACTGTGCCGCGACCCCCCTTTGCTGGGTTTTTTTTTAATACATTTTAACTAGAAATAGTAGTCTAAAATTCTAGCTTCAGTTATTTTTTTAACATTACATAATACTTTAATGTTAATTATTCTAACAAAATCCCAACTCTTTTTTATACACTCTTGACACAAAAATATACAAATTTCAAGAAATTTATATTCCTACATTTGTATTATAGCTCTTTAGTTAACCTTAGTTTAATTGTTAGTGGGATGTAAAGTTGAAAATTAACCGTGAATTTTTTTCTAAACGCATGTACAAAAATTATTAAAAAAATAATCAACACGAAAGATTTATGTTATAATTATTATAACACACCGTTATTAAATAATTAAGTATTTACTAACTGACATTCCGTTGAAATATTGAAAGTGTTGGCCTGAATTTTTGGGTTAGTTGTGTTTTGAAACTTTGTTTGATAACATATAGCATGGCTTTCATCGGATTTATCGATGCAATCAAAAGTGCCATCACATAAAACACTTTTACTCACACATGCTCCGTATGAGCAGCGAAACGCAAAACCAGGGCATCTACAATTTTCATAAATAAATAAAAAATAAGAATTTATGTATTCAAATATTTTACATTGTACTGTAGATTATTTACGTTTTAGAATGTGTCGAGCAAAGACTTTCAGTCTCGTCTGAGTTATCAGAACAATCAGTTTTTCCATCACAAGCAAGTATGAAATCTATACAGTCGCCATTAGAACACCGATAGAAATCTCTAAAACAAAACATTTTTTTAAAAAAGATAATATTTTCAAATAATTATCTATTTTGTACATAGAAAAATTTAATATACTCACAATAAAAAAATTAATAAAACTGTACACCATCTTAAGCATTTTTCGTTTATTTATTAAGAAATATTTAAATTTTTGATTAATTTCAGTTTTTTTATTATTATTATTTCTCTTTAATTCTTTTTAATCATTATGGTTACTAATAAACGTTTTCTTATGTCACTACCTTAAAAAACTCCTCTTGTGAATAATTATGACAAATATAATATATTTTTTGGCAATGCTAAAACATATTTTATTCGCCTTAAAAATTATTTTAAGGAACAATAAATTTAATTTTATCAATTTTTCAAAGAACTAAATTAACTAATTGGGAGCTTAGTCCCTTTTATAAGAAGACTGAACATACATTTTTAAAATTCAATAAAGTTTAATAAATATTTTTTCAATAAAATATTGATTTTAAAACGTTTTTTTAAAGTTACTTTTAAAACGGACTCAAAAACAGTTTTTTACGTTTTTAAAAAAATTCCTTGCCTCTAGAGTAGTTGTGTCAATGTTTTAAATAGAAAATAAATGTAAGAAGCATATAGTTACTAACATGGGACATGTAGTTTGCTTTCCATATCCATAAAGATGAGCACCAATAATATATTTTATTAATACATCTAAAGAAAAACTTTTTGGTATCAAACAAAGTATTAACATGAAATTATAATATATAACTTTAACTATTTTTTTAACTCACCTAAAACTATGAGCCCATAAAATAAATGTCTATTATACATAAAAAAAATCATTTTTAGTATTAATCATACAGCATTTTAATGGTAAGAGTCTTACGTTTTTTAATAATATTAAAGTTGTTATTAAATTGTCCATTTAAATACTTATTTTTAGTTATGATAACTTCTTACGCAAGAACCCGCACTAGTAAATTAAGAACGATAACGGTTAAAACTCAGAGGGGATTACTGAATTTCATCTATTTCAAGTATAAATTTGTTAATATTTCGACTAAAGAGCAATATTAAAGAAATTAATTACGGTTTATATACAGGGTGTTCAGTAAGTCAGGAAACGGGTATCTATTGTTCTCATTGTTACAAACAATGAGAACAATAGAAACCCGTTTCCTGACTTACTGAACATCCTGTATATATTACTGCATTAGAGTTTCAAGGTTTCCAGCAAACTTTAATCTTACACAAAATTGAACGTTTTTTAAGGCTTATCAGAAAATATGTGTGTAGTTGATACTTGAATTATTTATTTTATGTTTTATATATTTTCTTAGACGATATTTGAACGCTAATTTTTTGAAGTGTTTTTAATATCTAATGTTCCCTTCTAAAAATGTATACATTTATTTATAAAATTTAAAATGGTTAAATAATTTGTATTTCCATATCTGTACATTTAGAGTACCAACTTAATTTTTTCTAATGGAAAAATTTATGTATAACTAGGTCATATAATGAAAAAAGATCCAACATATTAATGCCTGGTCGTTAAAATAACTTTTTTAAACCAGTAGTTCAGAAGTTACTTTAAATACTTTAATGCTTAGATCCTATACAAGATTTAAAGATTTATAAAAACAATACATAACAGAGTATATGCCAAATAAAAATTTGTTTATAGTCATGAATTTAATTATATGATATTTATTTCATAACTATCAAGAAATATTTATTGTTTCAGAAGTTGTTAGATTTTGAATTAGATTCACAAACCCAGAAAAAAAATGATTAGTAAAATGAAAAACAAATCTCAGATACTATTTAATTCATAATTTGGAATTGTAACATAAATTCATTAATAGTGATGTAGGAGGGGTATGTTTTAATACGAATATTGAAATAATAAAACAAAAATTTACGAGAATATTTCATCCAAAAGTTATTTTAAAATTGCATTTATGAAACTATATAAAACATTTTAAAATAAATAATTCAAGTATCATCTACACAAACATATTTCCAAAATGACCATAAAACGTTAAAATTTTTGTATGATTGGATACGATCACATATATGTGCTCATATCCCACAACATCATTGTAGCAACAGATGGGTACACTAGACACATAAACAATGTTGTAATTCACAGCCACCGTGCTATAAAACAGTTATTTTTAAAGCTGACTATTACTGTTATTTTCTAAGACATTAACTTAAATTAGCTACCACCGAGATAGTGTGTGTTGCCATCAGTTCCCTGTTGAATTATTATCATCTATAGGTGAACAGCATGTTGTATTGCTTATTTAATATTTCGTTACTTAATAAATATTTGTATCGTTGTTAACCAAGAGTTTGTAACAATTCACTTTATGTAATCAATTCTTAACCATTATCACTCTTAATTTACTAACAGTCTATAATATTCCATAGTTTTTAGATATTATTTTTAATATCAAAAATTATTGGTGATGGGAAACATATAATTGCTGATTTGAAATTAGCACGAAAAATTGAATAATAAAAGTATTTTTTTTTTTACTCTGATGAAAAATATTTGCAGACTTTTTATTCATAATTAACTACAAATTATAATCTAATAAGTTTTGTGTCAAGCCCTTAAATTTTTATACACGTTTACCATAAAAATAATAACTACTTTATAATTTTTTAATAATTCTCCGAAAAAATTACAATACTACATTATTCAATATCAATTTCATACTATATTTAATTGTTAAAAAAATATTCATTCATATATTACACTTATAAATCAAGGACTAATTAGGAATAATGATAGAAATAGGAGTTAATTTTGCTTTTGGAATAATCCACCAATTTCTTAAAATTAAACACTATCTACAGATTTGCATCGAAGCGTTTATTCTAAAAGTGATTTTAATCACTGTCAGATATCACCTATACTTGTCCCAATTATGCCATGACCACACTGTGCTACCTATTTTTTAAATTAACAGTGCTTGAATTATTTAAAATTTCGATTTTTCCAGATTGTATTCATTTATAGAACTAGCAGAACTATAAATACAGGTAGCCAATAGCGTTAATGATATGCTACTTACGTCGATTTATTATTACTTTATAGTTATATAAGGTTAAAGTGGTTTTTAGAGTCTACGTTGTTATAAAAACGAATGTTTACAAAAGATATTTTGTACAAAAATGAAGCAGTTTTATTTTCTTATCAAATAATTAGGTAAACTATACTTTGATAGAAATAAAATAATGGAAGTTATCTAAGGTGTTAGTTTATAAGTTATTCGGGCACAAGTTTGTGTAATATGTTACAACACATACACCACTCATTATTCAGTAATCTATAAATCATTATCTATTAGTCATCAAATTAAATGTATATTATTTATATGAATTGTTTAAACTTCCGACAGTTGCTTGTTTTTTTACGTTAATAAAAACTATGGATCACGCGCCTAATATGTGTTGGCGCAATATTTCACGCCATTACTACAAGTCGTTTTTTTTTTGTATACAGTATTGACCCTATGTGTATGTGTGTGTGTGTACTGTGGCAATACTTTTTACGTTAAAATATAACATAGTATAACGAAGATGCAACCGTTATTGCTACTATGGTTATTGCAGCTGTATCCACAGCAGGTACAGCAGCCGTAGCCACAACCACGTGTATAGAACGTGTTTATCTAATGGATTTATCACATTACATCATTTAGACGTCATCGAGAAGTAATTCGATCTTTGTGTTTATGTATAATTTTTTTTATAATTATGTGACACAATATACTGTAACTCAAAAAGAGTTACTTTATTTCGGGGTGTTTTTCGAAGGTTATAAAATGAGGTATTGACTTTTAAAATCTTACCTGATAATTTTCCTGTTACTTATAATATATTTATGCTTAATGCTTACGTCTATAAGTTCTTTGGTCATATTTTTAACTGTTTCACTCAATGTAGAAAGCATTTGGTTTTCAGTTTGCTAGTATACGAGTAATCAAAATTGAAGCACCCAAAATTCTAAAGGTATAAATGATATTTTAGCTTTGATGCAAAGCTGAGAAGGTATTGATTTTACTAAGATGTGTTAATTTTTCTTTTTTTTTTGTGTGTCTGTTACCACTTTTTCTCAGCTCTCACCGAACGAATTTCTTTCAACGATACGTCAAAAGATCACAAATCGTATCTAGTCGAAGACATTATCCTTAAAAATTGAAAAAAATTCCCCCGTTTCCCGTAAATGGGGGAAACCTCCAAAAAAAATACAAATTTAAAAATCGCTAATTTTCGAAATTTTTTCAATTTTTTTTACTAAAATGAGCCGTAACTTTTTCAAAAATGAACATATCAATATAATTTTTTTTTATAGATGCTTGATGTCTTTGAATGCTATTTTTGTGTGAAAATTTTCGATTTTGTATTTTACATTTTTAAATTTATAATGCTATGACATATTGAAAAGTGTATGGATCAACATTATTTTTTTATGAGAAATAATATTTTTTAATAATCCCTTTTTCATTCNATGGATCAACATTATTTTTTTATGAGAAATAATATTTTTTAATAAACTCTTTTTCATTCGACATACTTTATCTTAATCGAGATATTAATAAGGAACCAGCAGATCATGTAGCTTTTGGAATAAAACACCATTTTTTTTAAAGTTAAACACTATCTAAAGATTTGCATCGAAGCGTTTTTTTTTTATAGTGATTTTAATCACTGTCAGATATCAATATACTTGATCCATCTATGCCACGTCACCACTGTGCCGCGACCCCCCTGTGCTGGGTTTTTTTAATTTTGAAATAAGTAAAATTAATATTTACTAAATTTACTTTTAAACATTTATTTCAATTTTTATTTCTCATAATTTTAAGTCCAAATGTAAAACTAATCCAAAATTTGTAAAATATTCATTTATACCTCTACCATTCTAATTGTCTTTTTCATTATTCGTCAATAAAAAGATTTTGTACTTCTGTGCCGATGCTTAAATTAACCATATTAGTAAATGCGTTTGCATTTTCTTCCCAAGTTGATTTTTCCATAAATGTGGAAATGTTGTGTTCAATTTTGTTGAGTCTAGTGAATATTTGCTCTACATATTTAGCCTTTCTAACTATTAGTATTCTAATACAAATATAATATAGTATTCTGCTAACGTTTGAAACGATCATGTTATATAACGATTATTATTATATTATGTTCTATTATCAATTATATTATTCGGATACTAATATTTTATAATTTTGAGTCATACTTTTTTCAAGAAATAAGTAAAATTATTATTTACTAAATTTACTTTTAAACATTTATTTCAATTTTTTTTTTTTTTTATAATTTTTAGTCCAAATGTAAAAGTAATCCAAAATTTGTAAATAATTCACTTATACCTCTAGTATTCTAAATTTCTTTTTCATTATTCGTTAATAGAAAGATTTTGTATTTCTGTGCCGACGTTTAAATTAACCATATTAGTAGATGTGTTTGCATTTTCTTGCCAAGCTGATTTTTCCATAAATGTGGAAATGTTGTGTTCAATTTTGTTGAGCCTAGTGAGTATTCACTCTACATGTTTAGCCAACGTGGCTGGTTTATCACTATAAAAATATTATACTGGATATTAAAAAATAACACATTTTTATTTTGCTAACATTTCAAACGATCATGTAATATTAATATTATAATTTTGAGTCATACTTTTTCAAGATATATTTTTCAGGATTAGTTTTACTGAGTATAGAAATCTTGCTTGAAAACACACCTGAAAGTGACGGTTTTAAATACTCAGTTTGATCATCTATGTCTGAATTATTTAAGTCATTATCACTGATTACATTGATAAATGGAGGATCCAAATGATTGTTTTCAGAAATTCCAATTGTAATCAAATAAAATTGGACCTCTATTTAAAGAATAAACAAAATTTAATCGAAATGTTTTCAGAAAATAACAAATAGGATAACTAGTCAATTAATTTAACATCCCTCATTCTGTGAAAATCATCGTATTACATGATATTTTAACTTTGAAGCATTAAAAATGAGCTGCTTTACTTAAATAGCAACATTTATATCACTTATTTTGACATTTTAGAGTCTCGTAGATCGAATGGTGAAATTAATTTAATCATTAAATAATTAAGAGGAACTCCTACCATCGTGACTAAAGATAACCGTTTTAATGCCCGTGCTGGAAATTTTTTATAATTAATATTTTCTACCAAAATGTCCGTGGTCTTTTAACAAAGATCCCTTTTTTACGCAACGCATTGTTGAATGTTAATTATAATATAATATGTTTAACTGAAACTTGGCTTAATGAAAATGTTTTTGATTCTGAACTTGGTTTCACTAATTATAATTCATATCGTAATGATCGTAATAATTTGGCCTATGGGAAAAAACGATGTGGTGGTGTAATAATTGCAGTAAATAAAAAAATTAATTATGACGTATTAAATGTCTCTAGTGTTATGGGTATTGAACAAATTTTTTTGAAAATTAGTTTAAATAATGTTAATATAATTTTAGGTTGTATTTATATTTCACCAGGTAGTTCTTGTGATGTATATTCTAAGCACTGTGAGGTCATAGAGTCTATTAATCTAATGTACCCCAATTATAATTATGTTATAACTGGTGATTTTAATTTAAATCAGTTTGACTGTTATATTGATCCAATCACTCAAGATCATATTACAGGTTCTCTAATTTTTAACTGTTATATAAATTTCTTAAATTTGAAACAAGTAAACCATATAATTAACTGTAGTGGTCGAACTCTTGATTGCATATTGATTAGTGCTGATATTGAACTTACAAATAGTTTACATTCGTCTGAATCTCTTGTTCCTATAATTGATAATTATCATCCACCATTAGATTTTATAATACAATTCGATAATTCATTGGGTAATGAACATTTTGAATCTCCATTAGCTTATAACTTTAAAAACTGTAACTTTGATGCCATTTCTCAATTTCTTCAGAGTATTGATTTTGATCTTAATCTGAATTATAATTTATCTTTTGTATAATATTATACTATTACATATAATATTGACATATAATATGATGTTATCATTTGTACATGTATGTCACATATCATGATTATACAAGATCACCAAAACAGGGTTCTCTTATTTAAAATACAAAATAACCCTTTAACTATACGATAAAATCTTCCTCTTGTGGAAATTATTAAGTAACGCCTACACGCAGGGACCTCATTTTAATTAACCAATTAAAATACAAAGCCTCAACTTCCAGGATCACGGTAGAGATCGCTGGGCTACCCTCTTCACACTATAAATAGCCATTTTTCCCCATCTAAACCAGTTCTTTTGACGATTTTAAAATACACAAAATCTACGACACTCTACTCAAGATTTCACTTTTCGGGACTTAGTCGATTTTTTAATTAATTTGGACTTAGAATATTTTTCTTTAAAACTAAATGACACTTAGAAATTTTAAAGTGAATTTTGTTTTGTTGAATCTTTTAATTTAATTTAATTTGTTCAATCATTAATAATATTTTATTTTTCTTGTTGTGAAAATAAACATCAAATAATATTTTAAACATTACATTTTTTTTAAAATTATTTTATTTTAATAATAAATCCAACCTAAATTTAGATTTTTATTTAATAATAAAAATTTATTGTGAGCTTTTCTTATTGGGTAGCTAGTCTCGTTGCTAATGTCTTTGTTTTAACAAACATCGCGCCGGCAGACAGAGCTAAAGGTCACAATTTTCTCAATTTAAATTGAAACTTAAATTTATTTGACTAAGTGTATTGCAACTCTATACTTATTGGGTAGCTAGTCTCGTTGCTAATGTCTTTGTTTTAATAAACATCGCGCCGGCAGACAACGTAGAGAAACTTACGAATATATTTGCAGTGTTTAATTTTTGTCTTGGTGATTATTGTGCCGTATCCTTTCAAGGTGCTTTATTTTAGCACCGGGACACATTGGGCCACCACAATTCCGCCTTATTATTTATAATTATTTGATTGATAGTAATATAGTTACAAGAGTTTCCTCTATCAGAGACTTAGGGATAATCTTAAATTTTAATTTGGATTTTTCCACCCATATTAACACCTTTATTAAAAAAGCATTTAAGATGCTTGGTTTTATTAATAGAAGCACGATAAATTTTAAAAATACTAATGCCTTAAAAACTTTATATTTTTCCTTGGTTAGATCTCATCTTGAGTATGGATCAATTGTTTGGTCACCACACTATATATCATGTACCAGTCGAATTGAAAATGTTCAGTATAAGTTTTTAAAATTATTATGTTTTAAATTAAATATACCCATCTCAAGAGAATCATACAAGTTGCAGATTTCCCAATTGGGGATCGTGTCTTGTGATTTGAGGAGAAATGTTGCGGATATAATGTTCCTATATGACTTATTAAATGGTCTTATTTATTCTCCGGAATTATTATCTCACATTGGTTTTAATGTAAATACTCACGTATTGAGAAAATCTAATTTTTTTCATATTTCTCTTCCTAAAAATATTTATACTTCCTCCTCGTTTTTCCCAAGAGCTCTATCTTTGGCTAACAGTATGATGGATCAAATCGATTTTTTTTCTATGTCGCGTTTTGTATTCAGACAGAATGTTTATTTGGCCTTAAATTTAAATTCAAATTCTCTTGTATAATTTATTATTATTATATTTTATTATATTTTTTATTCACTACAAACATGTCATTATTATTTCTTTTTTTGTAACTGTTTATGTTATTAATGATTTTTACTGAACTTATAAATATTTTAATTGTAATAGGGTTAACACCCGTATATTATACATAAATAAATAAATAAATAAATAAAAATTTAAATATACCATGAACAGCCAAAACTCCGTTCGATTACAGAGTCTCCTCCATTTTTTTAATTTAAATTCAAATTAGTAAGTCTATTTCTTATTTGATATTGCTAAAAGTTTTAAAATTTAAAAATTCATGAAATTATTAATATTATATCCAAATATTAGAAATTAATTCAGATAATAAATATGTTACATAATTTGAAGTTCAATAATTCCTTAATTACTTGATAACTAGACGAGTTATCCTAATAATTATATACAAATTTAATATTTCAATTAATTAATTGACAATTTAAAATAAAAATTTAATATCAATTAGGTTATATATTTATTTGAAACGACCTGGCTTATAAGCAATTGATGGATGAAATCGAACTCGTACTTTTCTTGATGTTTTCAATTGATCTGAAATTACTGTTTCATTAGAATTACTATCAGGATCTAAAAAATTTTTTACTCGTTTATAGCTTGTGTTTCATAGTAAAATAATTATAATAATAATAATAGGTATACTGAATATGCCAAGTAATATTATTGTAATAAAATCAATCCTAAGCTTAGTAATTATAATTGATAAAAACTATAAAATAAAGTTTGTGCCGTATTTGGTTTTGACAGACGAAAATTGTCAATGATCAAAAATTACTGTAAACTGTTATCACAGTTATGAATTCAATATAATTACTAGGATTCGAGAGTAAATTTATGAGAAGCTTGAAAAACATGAGCACCCTTAATTTTCATGTAATTATTTATTTTTATGGGAAATAGTGCTTAAAAAAACGTTGAGTAAAAATTAAAATCATTCTTAAGAAAAAAAGTCATAAACACGCTTTTGCTAAACTTTTAAAATAATAAATAATAAGTGAGTTAATGGCTTGGTTAGATATGTATTTTTTCATATATGGAATACAAAACTCAATATTCAAATAAACAAATAAAAATAAATATTATAAATATTTGTGCTTAGAAAATTATATTTGCTGTTTTCACAGAACATATCTATAACATAAAAATTATACTTAAAGCTTTCTGTAAATTTTCGATTTTTACGGAATGATTTTCCAGCTTCTCCATCATAGTGTCAATTTTATTTTTCTTAGGAACTGTTTTAGTTGAACGTTGTCTTAAAAATATATGAATTTGTTAAGTGTTTTCATAATTACATAATAAAATAATTCTTTATTATTACCGTGTTTTATCATTTTCCTAAATATAAATAATACGTTAATAACGTTGAAAGAAGACTGTAAAGTTTTGATAAAATATTGATCCTGTTAAATGTTTATTAGTTAAAAAAAACTAAGCTCATAATCGTGAATTTTATTGAAAACACCATAATCAAATTTACATTTTAATTTCTATAATATTGAAAATTTTTAATTTTTTTTGGTTGGTCTGAAATTTTTTTTTACTTTTTTATAGTAGGTATTTCATAGTAAAATAATTATAATTATATTAGGAATACTGAATATACCAATAAATATTATTGTAATAAAATCATTCCTAAGCTTAGTATTTATAATTGATAAACACTATAAAATAAAGTTTGGGCCATATTTCGGTTTTGGCAGATGAAAAAACTGTCTATGACTAAAAATTACTGTAAACTGTTATCACAATTATGAATTCAATATAATTACTAGAATTAAATTTATGAAGGGCTTGAGAAACGTGAGCACCCTTAATTTTCATGTAATAATTTTAATTTTACTGAAAATAGTACTTTAAAAAGAACTTTGAGCAAAAATTTAAATCTTTCTTAAGAAAAAAAGTCATACACACGCATTTGATAAACTTTTAAAATAATAAAAAATATTTGATTTAATGGCTTTGTTAGATTTGAATTTTTTCGTATATGGAATACAAAACACATTTTAGCTTCAATGCAAAGCTGAAAAGGTATTAATTTTACTGTGTTGTGTATTTTTTTTTTTTTTTTTTTTTTTTTTTCC
>NW_026099573.1:29540135-29543293 GCF_025091365.1 Daktulosphaira vitifoliae
TTTCCCTCGTTCCCCGCAAATGGGGGAAATATCCAAAAAAATTACAAATTTAAAAATCGGTAAATTTTGTCATTTTTTTCACTTTTTTTTCTTAAAACTTCCATAACTTTTTCAGAAATAAACAAATCAACATAATTTTTTTTATACTAAAACCTTAGATATTTCCCTTTCATTTAACATCATTTTTTTGAAAATCTAACACTTAACCTGCTCATTGGAGGGGATTCAAAATAGCAACTTTTTTACAAAATCTAACTTTTTCAATTTAATTTTTGAAAATGTTCCGGAAATACTGCGTCCTTTAAACATATATCAAATTAAAGCTTATTTTACGTACTATAAAATGAAAAAAAAAAATTTGTCCTGACACCTTATCTTGTGAAAAAGGCTACCGTATTCAAAAATATGCTATTTTCTATTAAAATTCTAGGTTTTGTATTTTATTTTACTTTAAAAATGGAAGCGTTTCTTATGATAGTGATTTTAATCACTGTCAGATTAAATCTATACTGGACCCAACTATGCAACGTCCCCACTATGCCGCGACCCCACTGTGCTGGGTTTTTTTTNCCACTATGCCGCGACCCCACTGTGCTAGATTTTATGTCTGTTGCCACTTTTTAATATTCAAATAATCAAATAAAAATAAATTTTATAAATATTTGTGCTTAGAAAATCATATTTGCTCTTTTCACAGAAAATATCTATAAAAAAAGATAAATAAAAAAACAAGTGTTTCTAATCATTGCGACAACCCACATTAATTTAAAAAAACCTCGAGAAAGTCAATTTCAAGTTAATTTTTCAACTTTGAGGAGTTATCCCAAAGAATTTTTTAGGTATTACCGTATGTTTATACGGTAGTACCCGAAGAACAAACCCAACCCAACCTAAAAAAAAATCCAGCACAGTGGGGTCATGGCATAGGTGGGTCCAGTATAGATGATATCTGACAGTGATTAAAATCACTATCATAAAAAACGCTTCGATGCAAATCTGTAGATAGTGTTTAATTAAAAAAAAAAATTTGTAAAAAAGTAGGTCAAGTGAAAGCTAAGAATATAAATGATAGCTACAAAAAAAAAACTACATAGTAAAATAATATTAATATGAATTTTTTCTAACGAGAGGGAGACTATAGTAATAGAATCCTTAATATTTATTGAAGTAATTGAATCTAAATGAGATAAACATCAAATGAGTAAAACTTTTTTTTCTAATTCAAAAAAAATTAAGAAAAAATTCAGTGCCACAGGCGTGAAAGACCAAAGTGTTACCGTCTCAGAAACCGTTAGTCGCATTCGTCACTTAATAAAAATTGAAATTTAGCTAGTTCAAATTTTAAATAACTTTAAAATTTCTTGACTTCAAAGAAACAAAAAAATTGAAATATGTTTATCTTTTTATATTATGTCTATTAGATTGATATAATATTTATGAAAATCAGTGTATTCCCCTTATAATAAAATAAAATAAAATACAAAATCAAGAATTTTAACACAAAAATAGCATATTTTTGAATACGGTAGCTATTTTCACCATGAAGACAAAATAAAGTCCGAAATTTTTTTTTTTAATATTAAAATATATTACATAAGCGTTAATTTAAGATATATATAAAAATATCAGTATTTCCGGAAAACTTTCAAAAATTAAGTTGAAAAAGTTCTACTTTCTCTATGCATTTTTATGTTTTGAACCCCCCCTGTATTAAGGGAAATGGTTCGATTAAAAAAAAAGTATGTCGAATGAAAGAAGTATATAAATATTATTTTTTATAAATAAATTGTAATGATCCATACATTTTTCAAGAAGTTATAGCATAATAAAGTTAAAAATGTAAAATATAATCGAGAATTTTAACATAAAAATAGCATTCGATAGCCATTTTCACTGTGAAGACAAAATAAAGTCCAAAATTTTTTTTTTTTCATATAAAGTATATTACATTATCTTTAATTTAAGATATTAAAGTGTCAGTATTTCTGGAACACTTTCAAAAGTTTATTTTTTGTGAAAAAGTTGTCATTTTGTGAGTTGTCAAATGGTTCAAAATTTATAAAAAAATACATCGAATGGTAGGTAAAGACATTATGCATCTATAATAGAAAATTATATTGATTAGTTCATTTTTAAAATAATTATGGCAGTTTTAAGTAAAAAAAATTGAAAAAATTTCGAAAATTAGCGATTTTTAATTTTGTAATTTTTTTGGAGGTTTCCCCCATTTACGGGGAACGAGGTAATTTTTTTCAATTTTTGAGGGTAATGTCTTTGACTAGATACGGTTTGTGATCTTTTGACGTATGGTTGAAAGAAATCGGTTCGGTGAGAGCTGAGAAAAAGTGGTAACAGAAAAAAAAAATCATCATAGTAAAATTAACAGCTTCGCATCAAAGCTAAAATTTATACTTAAATTTTCGATTTGTACAGAAAGATTTTCCAGCTTGTCCATCATAGTATCAATTTTATTTTTCTTGAGAACTGTTTTAGTTGAACGTTGTCTTAAGAATATATGAATTCGTTATATATATTTAGAAGTACTTAATAAAATAATTCTTTATAATTACCGTGTTTCATATTTTTCCTAAATATAAATAATACGTTATTAACGTTAAAAGAAAACTGTTAAGTTTTATAAAATATTTGATCCTGTTAAATCTTTAGTAGTTAAAAAAACTAAGCTGATAATATTAAATTTTATTAAAAACATTTACCTCATAATCATATTTACATCTTAGTTTTTATAACATTAAACATTTTTAATTTTAATATCAAACTTCTGGTTGGTCTGAAAATTTGTAGAACTACTTTATGTTTGATATACATATTTTTAGCTTCGATGCGAAGCTGAGAAGGTATTGGTTTTACTATGATGTGTTTTTTTTTTTTATAATATAAATAATTTTAATTTTACTGAAAATAGTACTTTAAAAAGAACTTTGAGCAAAAATTTAAATCTTTCTTAAGAAAAAAAGTCATACACACGCATTTGATAAACTTTTAAAATAATAAAAAATATTTGATTTAATGGCTTTGTTAGATTTGAATTTTTTCGTATATGGAATACAAAACACATTTTAGCTTCAATGCAAAGCTGAAAAGGTATTAATTTTACTGTGTTGTGTATTTTTTTTTTTTTTTTTTTTTTTTTTTCC
>NW_026099573.1:29543406-29566176 GCF_025091365.1 Daktulosphaira vitifoliae
GTATCTAGTCGAAGACATTACCCTTCAAAATTGAAAAAATTTCCCTCGTTCCCCGTAAATGGGGGAAACCTCCAAAAAAATTACAAATTTAAAAATCGCTAATTTTCGAAATTTTTTCAATTTTTTTTACTAAAAACTGCCGTAACTTTTTAAAAAATGAACATATCAATATAATTTTTTTTATAGATGCTTGATGTCTTTACCTATTATTTGGTATAATTTGACCTTTTTTCTGCCCACAGGGGGGTATTTAAAATGAAAATTTTTTCACAAAAAATTTACTTTTTCAACTTAACTTTTGAAAATGTTCCGGAAGGTCTGACACTTTTATATATATCTTAAATTAAAGCTAATGTAATATACTTTAATTTGAAAAAAAAAAATTTGACCTCTGGACTTGTCTTCATGTTGAAAACGGCTATCGAATGCTATTTTTGTGTGAAAATTTTCGATTTTATAATTGACATTTTTTACTTTAAAGTGCTATAACTTTTTAAAAAATGTATGGATCAATACAATTTTTTCATGAGAAGTAGTATTTACATACATCTCTCATTGGATATACTTGTTTTTTAAATCNATACATCTCTCATTGGATATACTTGTTTTTTAAATCAGACTATTTCCCTATATATGGGGGGGCTTCAAATATAAAAAATGCATATAGAAAGTAGAACTTTTTCAACTTAACTTTTGAAAGTGTTCCGGAAGGTCTGACACTTTTATATATATCTTAAATTAAAGCTAATGTAATATACTTTAATTTGAAAAAAAAAAATTTGACCTCTGGACTTTTCTTCACGGCGAAAATGGCTACCGAATGCTATTTTCGTGTGAAAATTCTCGATTTTATTATTCATATTATATTTAACTTTATAATGCTATAACTTATTGAAAAGTGTATGGATCAACATTATTTTTTTATGAGAAATAATATTTTTTAATAAACTCTTTTTCATTCGACATACTTTATCTTAATCGAGATATTAATAAGGAACCAGCAGATCATGTAGCTTTTGGAATAAAACACCATTTTTTTTAAAGTTAAACACTATCTAAAGATTTGCATCGAAGCGTTTATTTTTGATAGTGATTTTAATCACTGTCAGATATCATTATACTTGATCCAACTATCCACGTCACAACTGTGCCTCGACCCCCCTGTGCTGGGTTTTTTATTATAAATATTGTACCTAGAATTATCTCATTTCTCTCATACATTATTATATTATACATTTAATGACTTCAGTCTTAACAACACTTTAAAAAATTTAGCTACACTTGTAAAAAAATATTATTACCTCAACATGATTTTTTTTAACGTTCTAAATTCCAACATCACTTGTCACAGTAAAGTTTGTAATACCCAAGTCATCGTGATACAACTTATCTGATCACATAGCCTTACCAAAAATTAATTATAATACAAACCAAAAGAGTTATGCATTAAATTTTTATTCTAAAAAATATTTACTTCAAATCAAACGTATCCAAACCCTAAAATGCACCTGAAAGTTTTACATACCATCACTGTACACAATTGTCTTAAGTATTACTTTCAAAATTTGTGAATTAAAATTTACCTGAAATTATAACTTTTTTGACACATGTAGTATTTCAGTAAACAGTTTAAATTTTTTTTCGGTTAGAATTTATATTATTAAGACGTTTAAAATGATTAACCAACGACGAAAAAAACTATCAGTCAATTTTACTAATTGCCGATGAAAACTGATGGCAAAAAATACTTACGTCAGAAATTCCATCCTCAAAACCTATTAATTGAATTAAATCTATTTTTACTGTCATTTTCTCTTGATTAATAATTAATTAAATTAATTAATTGATCCTTTAATTTATTTTTAATGATTTATAATAACTTTTATCAAATAATTTATAAATTCAGTTTTAATACAACTAAGAATTTCCAAAGATAAATTAAATTATTATCAAAAATAATTTGTATAATTAATTAGTAATAATCATTACATTATTAAGATTATAACATATTTTTTTCTGATCAAATTATTTTTATACAATCATTATGAAATGAGATATTCATGCTTAAGCTATTTGTTTTTAAAAATAAAAATTCCTTTTACATACATTCGATATTACACTGTAACACGACTTACGTCGCAATAATGTAGTCGACACTGGTTTTGAGGGTAGAGACCCGTGGGCCGTTTATTAATGAGCTACAACAAGTTAATATAAAAAAAAGACGAACACAGTAATGATAATCTTCGCTTAGTATCGTGGCACTGTCTGATTATTATAATTAATATTAACATAAATATGATATTCTAAGAAATCCTTGAAATTCTTAATAATAATGTTTACTTAATCCAATTTTGTATAAGTATACTTTTCAAGTACACGCTATAAATTTGGTCATTGTTTTGTATATTTTTATAAGTAAAACTTTGAATATCGATTTATCAAAAAACAGAATTGTATTAAAAGATACTCCGCGTCAATACCGTTTCTCTTCGACCATATTACTACTAATACATATGCTTGAGACTTTATGAATATTCTAAATTATAGAATTTTCGTTTCTAAAAACGTAATCTCAAATTATTTTTCCTTCTATAGTGTAATTTTTATACTACATATTCATATATATATATATAATGAAAAGTTCAATAAAGTAATATTTATTGGTATATCAAATAAACATTTATTTACTATACATATATTAGTTCATTAATGTCACAAACTATGATTATAACTATAAAATTCTGTTTTCTAAAAATTTTTCACGAATCCACTTCATAGAACTATTCAATTCAGTGAATAAAACAATTGAATCATTAGAATTTGGATCAAAAATACTTCCAATGCCTGTTAAATAATATTTACCGTCGTGTATGAACGATAAACCAGATCCGCTATCTCCCTTTTCCACTCCTTGATCTGACACTGAAACATATCAATTTAATATTAAACATCATGAATTTTATTTATATCTTATATGCAATATATTCATAAAAATACAGATGATTATCGCGTCATATTATAAATAAATAAGAAAATAATTGAAAAATATATGGAAATTTACTATTTGTTGAACCAGCACAAATTTTATCGGTTATACCAATATTTTTTCTCATTAATGATCGGCAAGTCAAATAATCAATAAATGGTAATTCATCTGTTAATAATGTCTCACTGTATTCTTCTTTAAATTTATCTATTTTTCCCCATCCTGCAACCTAAAAAAAACGATAATGGAAGTTACGCAATTAATAATATATTGTTGAATTTCGCCCGACAAACACTTAGCTGAATGTTATCAAAAAACTACAAAAGTAATACTCCAGTTTTTAATACTTTTTTTTTTTTAATTTTGCGACCATTAAACATATTTTTTGACTTTGAGCAAAGTTAAAAAGTTATTAATTTATACTATATTTATTATTTTACCTAATTTTTTTAATGAAATAATAAATGATAATAGAAGAATAATCTTTTTTCATCTTTTGAGATCTGTCCTAATAAAATAATTCATTCAGTTCAAAAACATTTTATTACAAATTTTCCATTTTTTTTAAACTAATTGTTTATCGTATAAAAACATATTTTTTTATTTCGAATTTCAAATAGAAGGATCAGTTATAGATAATGTAATAATATCATTAGTTTTTCTAATATGATAGCATATGCCATACCATTCATTAATTTTAGATAATTATTTTAATTTTCTAAAAATTTATTTAAGTAGTAAAATGATTTCTTTGAACTATTTTCTCTGATATATTTATTATAAATGACTTATTTATAAAATTCTACGCCTTTTCCTCATCAAATTTGCTACAGAAATGTTAGTAGTTAATTAATGCAACACCAATGCCAGTTAATTTAAAACTAACAAATATTTACCAATCCTAAATTTCCGTTGACTTCTGAGTAGTCATCATTCCAATCAATGCAAACTATGGAAACAGCTGGACTGATATTTATGGGATCAGATAATACAACAATAGCTATATCATTAAAGTAAAATGTATTCCGCCCGATATACTTTTCTCCTATATGAATTTTTTCAATCTAAAATACGACAATTCTTAAGTTTTCAACACGATTGTCAAATATAAAGTTGATTAAAAATAATCTTACATTGTAAATTTTAGCATACTGGGTTTCATTTTTAGAATCATAATTTCTGTGATACTTTCCAACATATATTTGAAAATCGTTATTATCTAATCTATTATCTGAATGGTCATGAAAACATTGAGCAGCTAAAACAGAAAGAATGCTTCTATTAATTTTTACATTTTTATTGGAATTGAGTATTTACTATTAGTCTTTATTATTATATAAAACAAAAAAAAGTATGAATGTGTTAAAACTTTCATGGATTGTTTTGTTGCTTGAAGTGCTTGAGGATATATCCATGTTTACAGTTGAGTCCGAAACGTCAGAACTCAACTGTAAACATGGATATATCCTCAAGCACTTCAAGCAAAAAAAAGTATTTACCTGTCACAACTAAATTTCGAGCAATTAGTGATCCACTGCAAATGTAGCTAAATGAGTTGTTTTCTTTTTGATAAATAGCAACATTCCAGGGAACTTCACCATACTTAGATACTTCTCCATTTGATATTAGTGATTGTCTTTGATCTGCTATTATACCACATTCTGAAAATAAGCTTTTTTATTCTGGAGTATTCAATTTACTTTATTTTACAATAGAAAAACTTTTTAATTACTTTAATATTTTTCGTAATTAAATACACAGTACCTTGTTGCTTTTTTAATATTCAAAATAATTTATGCAATCATTTTTCTGGCTAAGTGAGGCTTGTTCGTATAAGCATTAATAATAAGTTTTTAAGAGGGGTGAATCGGAGGTTTTAGAAGCAATGTTCAATGTTCAAAGTTTTGTGGTATTTTTCTATAATGGCTATGAAAATATTTTTAAATGTCAAATTTTATTAATTTACAGTGGTTTTCACCTAATCTTGAAAAAACAAATTATAATAGGGATCTAATTACTTGGATTGGATATATTACTTAGATTAGTTGATTGATATCTGAGCGTGATTAAAATTACTGTCATAAAAAACATTAATATACATTTGAAACATATACATTAAAAAAAAAAACATTTCTACCAAAAATTACGTCTTTTGACTTTATAATTTGTAACGTTAGGGCCCTTAGTTTAAGTACTTAGGATAAGTCACTGAAACGTTCCTTTTATTTTATAATATATTACTAAAATAATTAGAGCGGTTTATATATCAACCAAAAATTACGTCATTATCGACTTTAGAGACCATTTACTAATAGAAGATTGATCATCGGAACGTTTTATGCTCCCTCAGTACTTTGATAATAATTGAATTTTCAAATATAATTATTTCTAATACTTAAATTCATTTAAATGAAAAATATTTAATTTAAGAAGCCACAAAAAGTACTAGTTGATCGTTTTTACAAATCTAGCCCATCATCAGCTCTAAACAAATACTTCTTTAAATTGAAACAAATTTTACATTCGTTGAAACTGATTAAAATATATTTTATATTGTAAAAATTTTGTTAATATGTCATAAACGTACGTGGTTCACATTCGTATAATTTGCCACTCCATAGGCCATTTTTTCCACACAAAAGATTTCTCGAAACACCATTATATCCATTTGAAAGATGATAGTCTGCTTTGCATGAAGGTACCAGTGAAGTTCCTTGAAGTAATGGTTCTGAACAATCAACAGTACGATCATTTATTTTACACTCGAAGTCTAAAGTTTTTGAAGTCAAAAATGGACAATTTTCTGAAATTCATAGTTAGACATAATATTTTGTAATATTCAATTGATCACTAGAATATTTTGAAATAAATAATTTAAATTAATTCTACTCTATCAAATGAATAACAACACTTACATATTTTTTATTTGTCGAAGATGAAATTTTAGTAATTTAATACTATATAGATTTTATTTATTAATTTAGTAGTTTATTGAAGGTCGAGTCTAGAGTGTGAAAACGTATGTTTTAATAAACGGGGTACCTGAAACCCAAGGTTTCAACGAGATTTTTATGAAATATAAGATAACTGCTATGTATATACAAATATATTCTGAACTAAGTAATAAAAAAAAATAACTTTTATTTAACTTTGTTTAAACATCTTTAATAACTAGTATCCAATTCAAATTTTGTGATATTTTTACAGTTTTAGACTAGATTTAAAACGCATATCACAATTATTTTTTTCTAGTTAGAGTCTAATATTAAAAAACTGATTGAAAAAGTTTAAAACTAAAAAAAATAAAAGATAAGATATTAAGTTATTTTTTTTAAATTACAATACTTACGAAAGATTTAGATAATAAACACCAAGTATAAAAAATTCTAAGTCGTAGAGAGCACAATCGCGAAACAGTCTGGTACAGAGACGCTTCATGACCAGATTTTTAAAAAAAAAATAAGGTGGTAAATGAGCTAACAATCGCTCTTTTATAGGCCTGTTTTATGAGGGGGAGACTTAATGTTTTATATTTTAATTGCAAAATCCTTCTCATTGGCTATTCAAGTAAACTTGAATAGACCTATGCGCAATCTATTATTCTACTAATTTGAGTTAATGTTTCATATTTGTATTGGTGTTTATATCTATTATCTTCCATAATAATGTGGTTTATTAGAAAAATCATCAATATAAAAATATAAATAAAATAAAATTATAAGTGCTAAATATCTATTACACTTCTAAGTTTTAATATTATTACTTATTATTAAAAAATAAGTATTTACTTATTTTATGGAAATTTTTAGGAAATTTTATGAGAATTAAAAATATTGTATTGTTAAGATTAATATGCACTCAGAAAGTTTTATAATAACTATTTATAGTAAATTTATCAGAAAAGCTCAATACTTTTTGCATTTTCATTCTAATAGATAACTTAAATAAAAATAATAGTAATCATTTCCTAGTATCTTTTAGTGTTTAAAAGATTATACAATTGACATATACAGAACTGAATTAATTTTAATGATTTACTTAACTAAAAAAACCAATAAAAAAAAAATTTGTTAAAAAGATTTACTTAATTGAGCGTATTAAAAAATTTGATTATAATTGTAAAAATCCATTATTAATTCAGGAGAAACTAACAATCATTCTTTTTTTTAGAAATTATTTATATGAGAACATGTTACCAAAAAATTTGGAATATTGTAGTCTAGTAGTAGCACACACAAATAGAATAAAATAATTATTCAATTACAAAATAAAATGATTTAATTTTGTAGTTGAAACCTATCATATCAAATTATCATATCAAACTTCATTCGTTAATAAATATTTTGAAAACATTAGAAATTAATGATTTTAATTGTCTTTATGGAGACGATGTAATAACTAACTGTTTAATTGATAAATTAGAATTTTTTTTTCAATTTTTGAGAGTAATATCTTCAACTAGATACGAATTGTAGTCATGTGACGTATCGTTGAAAAAAGTAGATCAAGTTAGAGCAGAGAAAATAAATGATAGTCACAAAAAAATATCTTCTCAGCTTTGCATCGAAACTAAAACTTAAAATATAGTAAAATAATTTTAATATAAATAAGAAATTTCTTCTCGCGAGTGGTGACTATAGTGATGGGATCCTTGATCTTTGTTGAAGTTATTGAATCTAAATGAGATAAAAATCAAAGGAATTGAAAATTTATTCTAACTTAAAAAGTATTAAGAACAAATGCAAAAAATTCCTGTAATGCGCGGGTTAGAACATAGTATCCCAAGTGCGTAAAACGCAAGTTTTACCGACTTGGAAACCGTTCGTCGCTGCCAAAGTTTGAAAAAAGAGCTATTTAAACTAATTCTTCAAATTTCAAAGTTATTTTTCTCGACTTCAAAAAGCAAAAATATTTAAATAATTTTAACTCTCTATGCTATATAATATTTTTATATTAATAATATTTATGTAAATCTGTACTCCCCTTTTCAGGTATTTTAAAATAAAAAGAAATACAAAACCCAGAATTTTAACACAAAAATAGCATATTTTTGAATACGATAGTCATTTTTACCATGAAGACAAATCCAGAGCTACCTTTTTTTTAAATTAACAGCACTTGAATTATTTATTGAAGTATATTCATTTGCTTGTAATATTTAAAATTTCGATTTTTCCAGATTGTATTAATGTATAGACTAGCAGAACTATATATACAGGTAGCCAATAGCGTTAATGATGTCCTACTTACATTGGTTATTTCCAATTATTACTTTATCGTTATGTAAGGTTAAAGTGATTTTGAAAGAATACGTCCCAAAAATGCCACCCTAACACTGTGCCACTACCCCACTATGCTACCGTTTTTTTATTTTTTAGTCTATTCGTTAATATATAACTCACTTAAACAAAACTCTTCATCAAAGTTTGGATACCAATTTCCATTTTTACACGTCAAACGTCTATATTCTGTATTACTTGAATTATAACCAGACTTACATGTTTCTTTAATTATATTGGTTTCATACAATTTTGTATTAGGTGTTATAGGTTCTAATATAAATTTTGTAACTGAATAATTCATGTATAAGAAATCACTTCCTTCTTTGTTAAGAACTGTACATGTCTTACTGAAAAAGTATAATAAAAATCTCTTAAATTATTCGGTTACATTAAAAAATTTTTTCTTTGGGTATATATGCTTCATAGTTATACGTCAAAGAATAGCTCTTCATCTATAAATAATAAATTATTATTAAAGTAACTATTATGAAATATATTTGCTATTATACGTTAACAAAAACAATTAAATTATTTATACTGGTGGCTCATGGTTTGGACGGCGAGAGATTGCAAGCAATACTAAAATTAATTAAAAGAAGAAAATTGAAGTTATATTCTTAATTCTACAATTTTAAATAATATTTTTTATTAAAAATGCAAATTTTTAAATATTTAAATAATTATAAAACATTTGTCATGTGCGAACATTAAAGTTAATAGCGTCCATACGGAAAAATATTAATATATTATTAAATGGGTAATTTAATTTTAGAATTTACTTCGTGTACGTACGTCGTTATCGGTTGCTATTATTATTATTAATATTTCTATTTTCTACTGCGCCCTTTAAAATAATAATATGTGTAATGTGTTTTATTTTATTATATTTAATTTGACAATATTTATTGTAATATATTTTTATACTTATGACTAGTCGTATTTTATTTAAAGTCGCATCCCCACCATCAGAACCCACGAGTCCCAAATGGCAATTAAAAAAGTTATTTAATTACCTAACGTTTTCACAAATTCTTTGAGTTTCATCAGTTCCATCTTGGCAATTCGTTGTACCATCGCATACATAAATAATGTCGATGCATTCACCAGAATCACATTGAAATTGTGTCGATCTAATAAATGAATACTAATAAAAACCTCCTCATGTCCCATAATGTCACAACAAGAAACAATCAATTAAATTTTATAAATTTCCAGGAAGTATATCCTCAAATTGGAAACTTAGCCCCTTTATAAGAGGTCTGAACATTTATTTTTAAAATTCAATCAAGTTTAAAAAATACTTTTTTAATGAAATATAATATACCATATTTATAATGAAAATTTATTCATGTTTTTAAAAAATTTCCTTGCTACTAAGGTAGTTTCATCTATGTCTAAATAGAATATAAATATAATAAGTATACAGTTACCAACATGGGACATGTATTAGTAGTTTGCCTTCTACTTCGTGAAATATGAGCGCCAATAATATTTGTTATTAATACACCTAAAGAAAAGCTTTTATTATCAAACAAAGTATACAAATTAACATTATAGTATATAATATTAAACCATTTTTTTTAACTCACCTAAAATTAAAAGCGCATAAAAAAAATGTCTATTATACATAAAAAGCATCCTCTTTTTACTAATTGTTTGAAAATAAAACTACTCTGTTTTATTATTAAGAATAAATTATTTGAATGGCAATAGTTTTACTATGTAATTACGTTTTTCTTTTACCAAATTTATCAATATTAAAGTTGTTCTTAAAATATTCCATTTAAATACTTATTTATATTTATGATAACTTCTTACGCAAGAACTTATACTAGTAAATTAAAAATGATAATGGTTAAAATTCAATTACACTCAGAGGTTATTTTTACATTTATTTCAAGAATAAATTTGTTAATATTCCAACCAAAGAGCATTATTAAATAAATTAATTACATTTAATAAATATTTTGTTGCAACTAGTATTCAAGGTTTCAAGGAAAAATATAATCTTACACAAATTTGAATGTTTTTAATGCTTATCAGAAAAAATATGTGTAGATGATATTTGAATTATTTATTTTATGTTTAATATATTGTCTTAGATACAATTTAAAAAAATATTTCAATGGTTTTATTATATCTAATGACCTTTATCTGGAAGGTAATCACCGAAATTATTCCTATAAGCAAAAATAATTATATATGCCAGTTAATGAATTTAGCTTATCACGAAATAGCCGACCGATGGATCAAGTAAAGGTCTGAAAGTATGCTTCAAATTAATGTGAGTAAAATTTAATAACTATTTATACATTATTAATAAATTTATAATTTTGTATCAAAAAGAACATAAAATAGAAGACAAATACCAATGGGTAACATTTCGATATAACAATTTTTACTAACCGTCACAAACGGGCCCTAACTACTAAAGGCAAGTCAATGTTGAATAGGCCACAGATCACGTTATTATCCTATTTGTTAGAGTATCGGGATCTGCATCATAAGTGCACGGTGACCTAGTGGTATTCACCCCCAACGCTATCGTTTAAGTCAATATTTTGTAAATGCTGAATACCTCTACTATGTTACCACTACACATTCCAGACATTTCGACAGTTGTTACATGTTTTTTTACATTGATAAAAACTATCGATCACGTGTAATATTATATTATTACTTATAATATTAACATATAATATGATGTTATCATTTGTACATGTATTATGATTATACAAGATCACCAAAATAGGGTTCTCTTATTAAAAATACAAAATAATCAGTTAATTATGAGATAAAATATACTTATTGTAGAGATTATTAAGTAACGCCTACACGCAGAGCTCTCATTATAACTAACCAATTAGAATAGAAAGTCTCAGCTTCCAAGATCACAGTAGAGATCGCTGGGCTATCCCCTTAGGACAACAAAAAGCCATTTTACTCCGTCAAACCAGTTCTTTCGGTAATTTTAAAATACACAAAATCTACGATGCTCTACTCAAAATTTCACTCTCCGGTACTTGGTCGATTTTTTTAATTAATTTGGACTAGAATTATTTTTCATTAAAGAATTATATAACACTTAGAAATTTTAAAATGAATTTTGTTTTGGCGAATCTTTTAATCAATATGTTTATTGAATTATAATATATTATTTACTTATTTTTTTTATTGTGGATACAAATAAAAACAATATTTCAGACATTAAATTTTTTTTTTCTAATTATTTTATAAAACCAACACAATAACTTTTATTCACGGTAAAAATTTATTGTGAGCCTTTCTTGTTGGGTAGCTAGTATCGTCGTTAATGTCTTTGTTTTAACAAACATCACGCCGACAGAAACGCAGAGAAACTTATGTGTATATTTACAGTGTTAAAATTCGTCTTGGCGATGAATTTTGTCTAATATCCTTTCGAGGCGCTAGCGCTGGGACACATTGGGCCACCACAACACCTCTTGGATAAATTTTTTACATAGATATAAATATTTTTGAATCTTGTTTTGGCCAGGCTGGTTGGAAGATTTATGAAATATTGGTTTCGTACTTTAAATAAAATATATTCTCTCAAAAGAAATAATTAATTCGACAGATGTAAAAAAATTAATAAGGACAAATTATAAATTATATTTCTAATAAAATATAGAGTGTTTAGAATCTTTTTTAAGTAAAATCAGTCATAGATTTTATGTAATTAAATAGTATTGTTAAAAATTTAAATATAAGTAATTATATTGACTACATGACGAGTAGTGGAAATCGTATACGTAGTGCATTTAACACCAAAATGAATGTTGGACTACTTGAAATATTATTGCATTACACAGGAAGTAAGGAAAGTACAATTTAACCTATGCTTTTGAATCTCCATCAACCTATTGCGTAATAAACCATTAATAAAAAAATTATATAAATTTAAAAAGAAATATTTAATATTCCAAAACCTAGTCTGATCTTATATATATTCTTATATTACCCTTTTCATTATTTCTATTTTACTTTTGATTATTACACACGTGCTTAACGTGCAGGTGCAGTATTTCACGCCATTACTACAAGGTTGTTTGTTGTATACAGTATTGACCCTGTGTGTAAACTATGGTAATACTTTTTACGTTAAAATATAACATAGTATAACGAAGATGCAACTATTGTTGCTACTACAGTTGTTGCCGTCGTTATCGCATCAGCTGTATCCGCAGCAGGTACAGCAGCCGTAGCCCCGACCACGTGTATAAGACATGTTTATCTAATGGATTTTTCACATTAAATCATATTGACGTCATCGAGGAGCAATTAGTATAGTACTTCCCAGTTCCGTGTCTAGTATAAACAATGAATACAGGGACCCACCGGAGCCGTCGTTGAGAAAGGTCGTTTGATTATGTATATTAGTTTGTATAAACGGTTGGGTTTAAGTGAGTTAAATATTAATGAATATACTAAAATGAAATTCATTATTTAATTTCAATTTTTGAAGTTTTTTGACCTTATAATGTAAATTGACATTATAATCTTTATTTTATTTTATTTTATTAATTTAAGTAAGACAGAATATAGGTTTTTGATGTGTCAAAGTGGAAATTGGTATCCAAACTTTCATAAAGAGTTTCGTTTAAGTGAGATAAATTGCCATTTAATACTAACATATTTATTTTATTTTTTATTTGTCTGTAAACGATCAATTTTAGCTCTCGCTGAAATGATTTTGATGAATAATACGTCAAAAGATCAAAAATTGTATCTAGTCAAAGATATTACCATTTTTTTTTTCACGATCGACCTTATTGTGGGTCACCTTAGAACTGCCTTTACTTCAGGGCTGCTCACGCCGTCTCTAAAATTCACATTAACCTATTGTGAATCAGTCCGAAACTAATCAAGAGCTGATTCACACGTGGTACGGCGCCCTCCCATTAGCCGGATCCCAGAGTGGGGAACATTAAGAAGGTTTGGCAAAATAATTCACAAAACATAAAATACAAAAACAAGAACCTAAGGCACCGGCCTAGACCAACGCCTCAGGTCCTCCTGTGCCGAGCAGCGTGGCTGCCTCTATTTAAGCGTTCGGCTTCTTCCTTCTTTTTCAAGACGGATTCGGATAACGCCTGGACGAGCCTCGACGCCTCTAGGCTCCTCAAGATTAGGTCCACATGGATCCGACTCGGAGCGTGGACCCTAGTCGGGACTTCTAAAAGTCCCGCTGCTTGGCCCACGCCTTGCTCTAAAAGAGGGTGTGCAGAGCGCTGTCTGCCTATCCCGAGCAATCCGAACAGTGGTCACACGTCGACGCAGCTGCTTTACGAATACGGTGTAAATACTCGTTAAAGCAGACGTGCCCGGACATCACTTGAGACGATAAGTCATCTCACCGTGAGTCCCTTTTTTTTTCCACGACCGGCCCACACCGTCTATATAATTCACGCCACCACGTTGTGAATCAGCCCGAAATCAATCAAGAGCTGAATCGCAGCGTGGTATGGCCCCCTCCCGTTAACCGGATCCCAGGGTAGGAACCATTAGGGAGGGTTGGCAAAATAACTCACAAAGCAAAAACAAAACGCAAAAACATAAGGTATCGGCCAAAACCAGCGCCTCAGGTCCTTCTGTGCCGGACGGCGTGGCTCTGTCACAAGCGTTCCGCTTCCTCGTTATTTAACAAGATGGATTCGGCGTCCCCGTTGCACTGCGCTATAGTATCGGTGTGTTTGGGCTTTACGAGGTTACGAAACGTCGGCACGAGCGCAGTTTATAAAGCTCGGGAAATCGGGCGCGTCCTCAGGTTGCAGATAGTGGAACGGCCTGCAGATATGCAAATTAGCCGTAAAATAAACAGTCCATTAATTTGGACTAACGAATAAGCGGTCGTGGACAGCGAGCTGCCCAGACACTTGTTAACTTTGTAGATACCAAGGGATAGCCGTGAAATAAACCTAAATAGACGAATAAGCGGTAGCGTTTGGGTGCGAACGGAGAATAATGACAACGCAACCATTGAAATTAGCCGCTCACTGGGTAGAGGAATAGGCTATGAGGGTGTCCCGTCAAATATACACCTATATGACAAATGGATCTAAGTAAGCTAATGGTTACTGCATCAGGGGATTTGGATGCCTCAGTGCCGGCGGTTGGTGAGGGTTGTAACCACTAGGTGTCGTTATCAAACGTATACACGACAAAGGCAGGAGTGTTGAAACAGGCTCCTGGAGTTGGTACTGCGACTGCAGGGAGTGGTAATAACCAAGTCACTTCCACCGGTAAAATAGCCGGGAGGTAATTGGCAACGGATTGCTTGAACAATAGATTGAACTTGATGACGGTCATTCCCTTAAATGCATCAGAAAAGCCCTTTGTTTTGGAGATATTGCGAAGTGTTTTCATTACTTTTAAACGGAAGAGATAATAATATTATATAAGCAAAAAGGTAAGTTCGAGTAACTCAATAATTGAGTGTAAAACTGTAGATTTGATATAGAATTATAACTATTTACCGACGCAGATTCAATGTGTGTGAACATAGACGAAGAAGAGTGATTCTTTGAAAAAAAATGGCCTTTTTATGACCCGAATAACCGGTTTAGCAATCTCTGGTGAAATTCTTAAGATATTTTTTGATTTTGGTTTTATTGGTCAATTTGATAGAATGTTTTACGTGGGCGTTTTATGGTTTTCAGTCTAACATAAATTTTATATTATTTTTATTTATTTTTTTTTTGATTATTATTATATATAATATTATATTCTAAGAGACCCTTGAAATTCTTATTAAAATGTTTACTCAGCTCCATTTTGTATAAGTATACTTTTCAAGTACACACTATAAATTTGGCCATTGTTTTGCTTAATTAATAGGTAAAACTTTGAACAAAGATTTATCAAATAACAGGGTTGTGTTTAAATATACTCCGCGCCAATACCGTTTCTCTTCGACCATATTACTATTGTATACGCTTGAGACTTCATCAATTTTCTAAATTATAGAATTTTCGATTATAAAACGTAATTTCAAATTATTTTTCCTTCTATAGTGTAATTTTTATACTACATATTCATATATATATAATGAAAAGTTCATTAAAGTAATATTTATTGGTATATCAAATAAACAATTATTTACTATACATATATTAGTTCATTAATGTCACAAACTATGATTATAACTATAAAATTCTGTTTTCTAAAAAATTTTTACGAATCCACTTCATATGAATTTTTAATTCGTTGAAGAAAGCGATTGAATTTTCAGAATTTGAATCAAAAATACTTACAATTCCCGTTAAATAATATTTACCGTCATGTATGAACGATAAACCAGATCCGCTATCTCCTTGTTGCACTCCTGGATCTGACACTGAAACATAGAAATTTAATATCAAACTTCATAAATTATATTTATATTTATATGCAATATATTCATAAAAAACATGATGATTATCACGTCATATTATAAATAAATAAGAAAATAATTGAAAAGTATATGAAAATTTACTATTTGTTGATCCAGCACAAATTTTATCGGTTATACTAATATTTTTACTCATTAATGATCGACAAGTCAAATAATCAATAAATGGTAATTCAGCTGTTAATAATATCTCACTGTATTCCTTTTCAAATTTATCTATTTTTCCCCATCCTGCAACCTAAAAAATACAATAAAGAAAGTTACGTTATTAATAAAATATTGTTGAATTTTGGCCGACAAACACTTAGCTGAATGTTACCAAAAAACTACAAAAGTAAAAACTCCAGTTTTTAATATTTTTTTTTTTTTAATTTTGCGACCATTAAACATATTTTTTGACTTTGAGCAAAGTTGAAAAGTTATAAATTTATACTATATTCATTACATTATTTTATAAACTTTGATGCAAAGCTAAGAAGGTATTAATTTTACTATTATTCATTATATTCATACTATTTGTTTTACTTTAAACAGTCATAACTTTATCAAAAATACCAATATCAATATAATTTATTTTGTATAGATGAATGATGTCTTTACCTATCATTTTGGTATATTTTTTTATAAAATTGATCCTTTACTTGCTCACAGGGATGATTCAAAATGACAACTTTTTCACAAAAAATTAACTTTTGAAAGTGTTCCAGAAATACTGACACTTTTATAATATGATTGAAATTAAAGCTTATGTTAATATACTTTATTATTAAAAAAAAACTCAGCACAGTGGGGTCGAGGCATAGTAGGGACGTTGCATAGTTGGGTTCAGTATAGATTTAATCTGTCAGTGATTAAAATCACTATCATAAGAAACGCTTCGATGCAAATCTGTAGATAGTGTTTCATTTAGAGAAATTGATGGATAATTACAAAAGCAACATTAACTTCTATTTCCTTAATTATACCCAGATTTTAATTATTTTAATTCTTTTAATTATATGAAGAGTGAATGTGTCAAACGTTCTATGTGCCAAAAAAATATTTGTTCAGAAAACACAAAAAACATCACAAATTAAAAATTTTCTTATAATTTTGTATAAAAATATATATTATGCTATATTTACACTATATTAATAGCCTCATAAATTTCTATTATTTTATTTTGTCATTTCATATTAGTATAAATTAAACATTTGCTAATGACAGTTCCAAGTGCCAAGTATTATAATATTAAAGTTCCAAGTTCCAAATAATGTGATAATATTATCGTTCCAAGTACCAATATTTTATTATAGATAACAGAAAATCATTCTTTATTTTATTAAGACTTCATATATATTTGTATAAAGTATGTAAAAAAATTAACACTTTTTTTGAGTATCACAAATTGAAAAATAAATTAACAAACCTAATAATAATTAAACTAATAATAAAAAAAAAACTCTAGATTAAACATAAATAGAACATAGCAACATCATAATAAATAGCAAAAAAAATTAATTCATGACGTTATATTTTTATAGAAGTTTCTGTGCTTATCAGGTAAAAAAGGAATCATGGCCAAAAAATCTTTTTTCTTCTCTGACGACAATGTGGGTTTCGGTATAGGTATAAATGTCTGATTTTTAAGTTGGTCTATAGTAGCATTTCTTTTAAAAACGTTAAAATCTTTCCAAAGTTCTTCATCTGAAAATGTTTTTTTATAATAGATTTTTTTGGGAGTTAAATATGAAACTTTAATCATCGAACTTATTGAAATTGGAAACTTGGTTGTGTTAAGAAAATTGTTAGCAATGTCTTTAAATGAGAAAAAGTTGTTTTCATCCATCGGAATCACTCGAAATGGATTTGTCAACTTCGCTGCTCTAACCATTTCTTGTAAATCAGAAGGAGTGAAATTTTGAAAAACTCTACATCTCTTTTCGATAATAGCGAAATCACGATCATAAGCCAAGAAAGAGTGGCCACTTATCAAAAATTTTTGTATAATCTCATTAAATATCCCCATATTTATTAAATATTTATTAAAACTACTAACGTTTTATTTTTATTTTGGCCAGCACAGTTGTCTGACCATATAATTAGTTTTTTGCGATTTATCATATTTTCGTTTTTGTTAATAACTTGAAAAAGACAAGAAGCGATTTCTGAGCTTCCACGAGAAGCAATACTTTCATCCCACATACATATAAAGGCTGTATTGCTGTCACCGAGATGTATTCCAAAGTTATAACAACTAAGTTGACGGCTTTCCTGAATTGTATTATTGCTTTTCCTGGTCGCATACGATTTTCCACTAATTCTTTTTTTAGTCTGATCATTTCTTCTTTTTTTACCACTTCGTAAAATATATATACTTTCAGTATCCATAATAAAACAATTAAACAAATGAAAAAGAAAACTTAACGAATACAATAACACCAGTATTATTTTGAAATATAACAAACTATATCATAATATTGTTATCATCAAACTATTATATTTGCCCAAAGCACTTAGAACGTACAGGTAACAATGGGCATGTCTCACAGAACAAATACAATCTATGAACGCAATTTTGTACAAGTAAAAAATTTAATTGACACTTGAAACATATACAAGATTGTGACCTTTGGCACATAGAACATAAATCAGAAATAAAACAATTTTTCACTTTTTTGGCACATAGAACGTTTGACACATTCACTCTTCATATATTATATAACTTTTAAAATTAATTGTTTTCAAATTATTGTTGATTTTGATTTTTAATATGTTAAAAGTAATCATT
Organism: Daktulosphaira vitifoliae; assembly: GCF_025091365.1. Taxonomy (NCBI): domain Eukaryota; kingdom Metazoa; phylum Arthropoda; class Insecta; order Hemiptera; family Phylloxeridae; genus Daktulosphaira; species Daktulosphaira vitifoliae. Next base: position 29,561,859 of record NW_026099573.1, read on the forward strand.
TTGAAACTTCTTTTTTTTTGTCCTTTAAAGTGAAACTTTTAAAAAAAAAAATGAATTTGTTACCCTAACTTAGAGTTCAACTTAAGAGTTTGAAATTGACATTAATAAATAGAAAAAAATGAAATTGTTAAGATTAATATGCAATCATGAAATTTTATAATTACAATTTACAGTACATTTATTAGAAAAACTCGATTTTTTTGCATTTTTATTGTNTGTCCTTTAAAGTGAAACTTTTAAAAAAAAAAATGAATTTGTTACCCTAACTTATAGTTCAACTTAAGAGTTTGAAATTGACATTAATAAATAGAAAAAAATGAAATTGTTAAGATTAATATGCAATCATGAAATTTTATAATTACAATTTACAGTACATTTATTAGAAAAACTCGATTTTTTTGCATTTTTATTGTAATAGATAACTGAAATAGAAATAATAGTAATCATTTCCTAATAACTTTTGGTGTTTAAAAAGATTGAACTAAATGAACCAATCATCACAAAGTTGTTAAAAAGATTTAATCAATTGAGCGTATTATAAAATTTGATTATAATTTTAAAAATCCATCGTTAAATTCAGGTGAAATTAAAAATCATTTTTTTTTTTTAATTTATGATTTATATAGCAACATATTACAAAAAAATTTGGAATATTATTGACTGGTAGTAGTACACACAAATAGAGTTAAGAAATTAATAAATTATAAAGTAAAATTATTGACTTTTGTAGTTGAATACTTTATCATATCAATTCTAATTCGACAACAAATACTTTAAGAATATTAAAAATTAATGATTTTAATTGTTTGTATGGAAAAAGCTGGTTAAGCTACTTTTTATTTGAATAAGGAATATTTTTTCGATTTTTAAGAGTAAAAACTTAAACTAAATACGAATTGTAATCATTTGGCGTATCGTTGAAAAAAGTAGGTCTAGTGAGGGTTGGCAAAATAAACTAACTTCGTAACCACAAAAAAAACTACCTAGTAAAATAATACAAATATGAATATAAATTTCTTCTCACGAGGGGAGACTATAGTGATAGGATCCTTTATATTTATTGAAATTATTGAATCTAAATGAGATAAATATCAAAAGATTTGAAAATTTTATTCTAACTCAAAAAAAAAATACAAAATATTAATTGTCACAGACGGATTTGAACCTCGTAAGCGTGAGAGATATGGATGTTACCCATTCGGCAACTGTTCGTTGCTTTTGATGCATGATAAAATTGGCTATTTAAGCTAACTCAAATTTAAAAATTACTTTTTCGACTTTAAAAAAGCAAAAAAATTTAAATAAGTTTAATTTCTTATATTTTATGAACTTTATTCTACTATGTCAATTCATTTATATAATATTCATGAAAGTCAGTGTATTTTTGAATACAGTTGCCATTTGCACATAGAAGATAGGTCGTCGGGTCATATTTTTTTTTTCATTTTATAGCACATAAAAGTCATTCGGTTATTTTATTTTAAAGTCAACAAAATTATCATTATTAAAAGTGTGGTGTATCGTGTTGTGATAATTAAATTTTTCTTAAAAAAATGTTTTTAATTTTTAATTTAAATTTGTATTAACATGAATAAAGAAGGTATTATTGGAATTGCTATTTACATTGCGTGTGATAAAATGAAAAAAACTGAAATGAATAAAAAGAGAAAAAAAAGGTACTGGATGAAAGAATGGTTCAAAAAAAGGAACACATTTTCCCATCATAATCTTCTAGATGAACTTCGACTATCTTCTCCTTCTGACTATAGAAATTATCTCCGCATGGACCACACGACATTTTCGAAGTTATTAAANAAATCACGACATTTTCGAAGTTATTAAAGATGATCACACCAATGATAGAGAAACAGAATACTTGTATGAGAGAACCAATTTCATCGGCCCAGCGTTTATCGTGTACGCTATGATACCTGGCTACCGGCGTTAATTTAATCTCAATGTATTGATTTTTTTTTTTTGTTGTATTTATGTCAGCCGTTGGATCTATTTCTTTTAATTTATTAGTTAATTGTACATAACATTCTTGCTTAAAAATTCTATTTTTGTACAAATCACTTTTTATTTTCCACGTAGCAGGTAAACTACGGTATAAATGTATAAATTCGCGCCAAAATTCTTCATTATTCACCTTATTTGCCAATTTTTGACGAAAAGGCAATACGCAAGACAAAAAAGACACGACTGGTTTATACAATTTGACTTAATTGACTGATAAAATGTACATTCATAGACATACATGGTCAATCATGAATGTCAATCATTTTGATTGATAATAAAAATTCAAACATGTTTGAATTTCATCAGTCACAAAATTTGACTGTCAGTCGTCATCAGTCATACATATACACGGTCAATCATGAATTTCAATCACGTTGATTGTCATTCAAAACTGACCGTGTATGGGGGGCTTTACATGGTATTGGTCAGTCAAAATAAAAATTTGTTTATATATATAAAATTAATGTCACGCATTCGTGTACGGGTACGAACACCAAAAATATAAAATTATACAGGATTAGTGTAGCCGGCGTTTAGTAAGCGGGGTGGGGTGAATGCGTTACGACGTCTAGTCTAGACGACGGGANAGTCGTAACTTACGACGTCTAGTCTAGACGACGGGATACGCGAGAATAACACGTGCCGCGTGGAAAGATACAAACACACATCACACATACAAGTGAAACTAATATAAGCGTGTTAAAAACCCTTCGATGCAAATCTTTAGATAGTGTTTAATTTTAAAAAATTGATTATTCCAAAAGCTACATGATCTGCTAGTTCATTATTAATATACTAATTAAGATAAAGTATGACGAATGAAAAAGGGATTACTAAAAAATATTATTTCTCTTAAAAAAATAATGTTGATCCATACACTTTTCAATATGTCATAGCATTATAATGTTAAAAATGTAAAAAATAAAATCCAGATTTTTCACACAATAATAGCATTCGGTAGCCATTTTCACCGTGAAGATAAAATAAAGTCCGAAATTTTTTTTTTTGCATAATTAAGTAAATAATATTAGCTTTAATTTAAGATATATATAAGTGTCAGACTTTCCGGACACTTTCAAAAGTTAAGTTGAAAAAGGTGAGAGCTGAGAAAAAATGGTAACAGACACAAAAAAAAAACACATCTTAGTAAAACCAATACCTTCTCAGCTTCGAATCGTAGCTAAAAACATCCCGATAGAAGGTGATTTTTATCGCAAACATTACATTTTTTTAAAATTTCGACAGCCATTTGCAAATAGAAGATAAGATGTCGGGACAAATTTTTTTTTTTTTATTTTATAGTACAAAATTAAGCTTTAATTTGATATATGTTTAAAGGACACAGTATTTCCGGAACATTTTTAAAAACTAAGTTGAAAAAGTTAGTTTTTGTAAAAAAATAGCTATTTTAAATCACCCCTGTGTGCAGAATAATTGTTAGATTTTCAAAAAAAAATGATATTAAACGAAAGGAAATTACCTAAGATTTCAATATAAAAAAATATTTTTTTGATATGTTAATATTTGAAAAAGATATGGCAGTTTTAAGTACAAAAAAAACCCAGCACAGTGGGGACGTTGCATAGTTGGGTCCAGTATAGATTTAATCTAACAGTGATTCAAATCACTAACATAAGAAAAGCTTCGATGCAAATCTGTAGATAGTCTTTAATTCTAAGAAATTGAGGGATAATTACAAAAGCTGCATGATCAGCTAGTTCCTTATTAATACCCTGATTAAGATAAAGTATGTCGAATGAAAAAGGGATTATTAAAAAATATTATTAATCATAAAAAAATAATGTTGATCCGTACACTTTTCAATGAGTTATAGCATTATAAAGTTAAAAATGTAACCAACCCAACCCAACATCAACTCCTATTTCCTTAATTATATCCAGATTAGTAATTATTTTAATTATATATTATATAATTTTTATAATTAATTATTTTCAAATTATTATTGATTTTTAATATGTTAAAAGTAATCATTTTGAACCTACTTCTTTTTGTTCTTTAAAGTGAAAGTTTTAATAAAAAAANCTTTTTGTCCTTTAATGTGAAAGTTTTAATAAAAAAAAAATGAATTTATTACCATAACTTTTAATTCAACTTGCAAGTTAGAAATAGATATTATTAAATAGAAAAAAATGAAATTGGTAGATTATTTCAAAAACAACACTTATTCCCTTAATTTTACCCCGATTTATAATTATAATATATGAATACATAATAATTACAGTAATTAAATTGAGTATGAAAGTGGTATTCAATAATATAATATTGTAATTTTTACGGA
>NW_026099573.1:29568603-29618089 GCF_025091365.1 Daktulosphaira vitifoliae
TTACAGTACATTTATCAGAAAAATTCGATTTTTTTGCATTTTTATCGTAATAGATAACTGAAATAGAAAGAATAGTAATCATTTCCTAATAACTTTTGGTGTTTAAAAAGATTCTGCAATTGAAATATTCAGAACTTAATTAATTTTAATAATTTACTTTAACTAAATGAACCAATCAAAACAAAGTAGTTAAAAAGATTTACTCAATTGAGCGTATTATAAAATATAATTATAATTGTAAAAATCCATCGTTAAATTCAGGTGAAACTAAAAATCATTTTTTAGCTTCGATGCGAAGCGGAGAAGGTATTAATTTTACTATGATGTGTTTTTTTTTTTTTATGTCTGTTGCCACTTTTTCTCAGCTCTCACTGGATCGATTTCTTTCAAAAATACGTCCAAAGATCACAAATCGTATCTAGTTGAAGACATTACCCTTAAAAATTTTAAAAAATTCCGTTGTTCCCCGCAAATGGGGGAAATATCCAAAAAAATTACAAATTTAAAAATCGGTAAATTTTGTCATTTCTTTTCACTTTTTTTTCTTAAAACTTCCATAACTTTTTCAAAAAAAAACAAATCAACATAATTTTTTTTTATACTAAAACCTTAGATATTTACCTTTCATTTGATATCATTTTTTTGAAAATCTATCCCTTAACCTGCTCATTGGGGGGGATTTTAAATGGCAACTTTTTTACAAAAAATAACTTTTTCAACTTAATTTTTGAAAATGTTCCGGAAATACTGCGTCCTTTAAACATATATAAAATTAAAGCTTATTTTAAGTACTATAAAATGAAAAAAAAAAATTTGTCCCGACACTTTTTTTTTAAATTTATGATTCATATAGCAACATATTACAAAAAAATTTTACATATTATAGACTGGTAGTAGTACACACAAATAGAGTTAAGAAATTAATAAATTATAAAGTAAAATTATTGACTTTTGTAGTTGAATACTTTTATCATATCAATTCTAATTCGACAACAAATACTTTAAGAATATTAAAAATTAATGATTTTAATTGTTTGTATGGAAAAAGCTGGTTAAGCTACTTTTTATTTGAATAAGGAATATTTTTTTGATTTTTAAGAGTAATAACTAATCATTAACTGAAATATCATAAACTTAAGCGTGAGAGATATGGATGTTACCCATTCGACAACTGTTCGTTGCTTTTGTTGCATGATAAAATTGGCTATTTAAGCTAACTCAAATTTAAAAATTACTTTTTCGACTTTAAAAAGTAAAAAAATTTTAATAAGTTTAATTTCTTATATTTTATGAACTTTATTCTACTATGTCAATTCATTTATATAATATTCATGAAAGTCAGTGTATTCCCCTAATAAGATATTTTAAAATAAAATAAAATACAAAACCCAGAATTTTAATAAAAAATAGCATATTTTTGAATACGGTAGCCATTTGCGCATAGAAGATAAAATTTCATTTTATAGTACATAAAATAAACTTTAATTTGATATATGTTTAAAGGACGCAGTTTTTCCGGAACATTTTCAAAAATTAAGTTGAAAAAGTTAGTTTTTGTAAAAAAAGTTGCAATTTTAAATCCCCCTCAATGAGCAGTTTAATGATATCAAATGAAAGGAAAATATCTAAGGTTTTAATATAAAAAAAAATTATGTTAATTCGTTTATTTTTGAAAAAGTTATGGAAGTTTTAATTAAAAAAAGTGAAAAAAATGGCAAAATTTACCGATTTTTAAATTTGTAATTTTTTGGGGGGTTGAAAGAAATAGGTCCAGTGAGAGCTGAGAAAAAATGGCAACAGACAAAAAAAACACATCGTGGTAAAATTAATACTCTCTCAGTTTTGCATCGAAGCTAAAAGAATTTCGTACTTCATTTTGTCTTAACGGTGAAAACAAACATTAAAAATAAAAAAATACGATTTTTGTAAAAAAATATTTTTTAAATTTTTAAGTTTATAATACTATAACTTTTTGAAAAATGAATGGATCATTATAATTTTTTTTATATAAGTACTATTTATATTTATACAGAATGATTTTTTTTCATAACCCACTCAATTACATACAGATTTTGTTGATATCTATAAAATTCTACAAACTTTCTTCATCAAATTTTCTACAGAGATGTTTGCAGTTAATTAATTGCTACATCAATACCAGTTTATATAAATGTATTAAATATTTACCAATCCTAAATTCCCATTGACTTCTGAGTAGTCATCATTCCAATCAATGCAAACTATGGAAACAGCTGGACTGATATTTATAGGATCAGATAATACAACAATAGCTATATCATCAAAGTATAACGTATTCCGCCCGATATACTTTTCTCCTATATGAATTCTTGTAATCTAAAGACAAAAATTTTAAAGTTTTCAAATTGTTAAACATATTTAACCTTACATTGTAAATTTTAGCATACTGGGTTTCATCTTTAGAATCATAATTTCTGTAATGCTTTCCAACAAATATTTGAAAATTGTTATTATCTAGTCTGTTATTTGAGTCATCATAAAAACAATGAGCAGCTAAACCAAAAATAATGCTACTAATAATTTTTATATTTTCAAAGAAATCAGTTTTCTAAAACAAAAAAAAAAGATTTATGTTTTACCAGACACAACTAAATTCGAGCAATTAGTGATCCACCGCAAATATGGCTGTATAAGTTATTTTCTTTTCGATAAATACCAACATTCCAAGGAACTTTACCAAACATTCCATTTGAAATTTTTAAATGGCTATTAATTCTTTCACCACATTCTGAAAATAAGTTAATTTATAATGGAGTATATGATTTCATTTATTTTTACGATAGAAAAACTTTTTTCATTACTTTAATGTTTTTCTTAATGAATAAACAGTACCTTGTTCCTCTTTAGATTCGATGCGAAGCTGAGAAGGTATTAATTTTACTATGATGTGTTTTTTTTTTTTTATGTCTGTTGCCACTTTTTCTCAGCTCTCACTAGACCGATTTCTTTCAAAAGTACGTCAAAAGATCATAAATCGTATCTAGTTGGAGACATTACTCTGAAAAATTGAAAAAAATTCCCTCGTTCCCCGAAAGTGGGGGAAATATCCAAAAAAATTACAAATTTAAAAATCGGTAAATTTTGTCATTTCTTTTCACTTTTTTTTCTTAAAACTTCCATAACTTTTTCAAAAAAAAACAAATCAACATAATTTTTTTTTATACTAAAACCTTAGATATTTACCTTTCATTTGATATCATTTTTTTGAAAATCTATCTCTTAACCTGCTCATTAGGGGGGATATAAAATAGCAACTTTTTTACAAAAATTAACTTTTTCAACTTAATTTTTGAAAATGTTCCGGAAATACTGCGTCCTTCAAACATAACAAATTAAAGCTTATTTTATGTACTATAAAATGAAAAAAAAAAATTTGTCCCGACACTTTATCTTCTCCATGTAAACGGCTTCCGTAGTTAAAAAAACGCTATTTTTGTGTTAAAATTTTTGATTTTCGATTTTAAATTTTCAACTTAAAAGTGCTATAACTTTTCGAAAAATGTAATTATCAGCACAAATTTTTTTTTTCTAAATACATAATAATTACATATTTCATTTGACATATTTGTGCTGAAACATACATTTTTCGAAAAGTTATAACATTTTTAAGTTGGAAATTTAAAATCGAAAATCGAAAATTTTAACAAAAAATAGTGTTTTTTTAACTACGACAGCCGTTTACGTGCAGAAAAAAAAGTGTCGGGACAAATTTTTTTTTTTCATTTTATAGTACATAAAAGAAGCTTTAATTTGACCACATAGTAAAATAATATTAATATGAATTTCTTCTCACGAGAGGAGACTACATTAATGGAATCCTTGATATTTATTGAAGTTATTGAATCTAAATGAGATAAAACTCAAAACGAATTTAAAAAAAATTCTGTGCCTAAGTCGTGAAAGACCCAAATGTTACCGCCTCAGAAACCGTACATTTCATTCGTCACTTAATAAAAATGGAAATTTTGCTAGTTAAATTTTAAAGTTATTTTTCTCGACTTCAAAGAAACAAAAAAATTTAAATATGATTAATTTTTATACTATGTCATTTAGATTGATATAATATTTATGAAAATCAGTTTAATCCCCTTATAATAAAATAAAATACAAAACCAAGAATTTTAACACAATAATAGCATATTTTTGAATACGGTAGCCATTTGCGCATAGAAGATAGGTTTAGAAAAAAAAAATTTGTGCTGATAATTACATTTTNAAAAAAAAAAAAAAAAAAAAAAACACATCATAGTAAAATTAATACCTTCTCCGCTTCGCATTGTAGCTAATAATTGACATAAAATATAAAGTTAAACTTATTTCAATTTTTTTTCTTTTAGGTCGAAAAAATTAATTTTTACATTTAAATCACTACTAATGTTACAAGTTTAATTACTCATTAAGGATAAGTTACCGGAATGTTTCTTTTTTTCATCTCATATTACTCAAATAATTAGAGCGGTTTATATATCAACCAAAAATTACGTCATTATCGACTTTAGAGACCATTTACTTATAGAAGATTGATCATAGGAACGTTTTATGCTCCCTCAGTACTTTAGATAATAATTGAATTTTCAAGTATAATAATTTCTAATAGTTAAATTCATTTAAATAAAAAATATTTAATTTATGAAGCCACAAAAAGTACTAGTTGATCGTGTTTACGTATCTAGGGAACAAGGTGGCCATAATCAGCACTAAACAAATAATTCATATAAATGAAAAAAAATTCACATTTATTGAAACTAATTAAAATATTTTTTATATTGTTCGAAATTTTAAAATATGTCATAAACCTACGTGATTCACATTCGTATAATTTGCCACTCCATAGACCATATTTTCCACACAAAAGATTTCTCGAAACACCTTTATATCCATTTGAAAGATGATAGTCTGCTTTGCATGAAGGTACCAGTGAAGTTCCTTGAAGTAATGGTTCTGAACAATCAACAGTACGATCATTTATTTTACACTCGAAGTCTAAAGTTTTTGAAGTCAAAAATGGACAATTTTCTGAAATTCATAGTTAGACATAATATTTTGTAATATTCAATTGATCACTAGAATATTTTGAAATAAATAATTTAAATTAATTCTACTCTATCAAATGAATAACAACACTTACATAATTTTTATTTGTCGAAGATGAAATTTTATTATTTTAATACTATTTAGTTTTTATTTATTAATTTAGTAGTTTATTTAGGGTCGAGTCTAGTGGGTAGAAATTTTTAGTTGATTTTTTTTTTAAATATTAGTTAGACGTAGCTATATCATATATATAGCTATATCTCAATAATTAATTTTTTTACATTTTTAAAAATATTATTTATTTTTAAATTTTAAATAAAATGTAAAAAAAAAATCTAAGATAGCTATTTTGTAGAGTAGAATTGAAGAAAAATTTTAGTAAAAAAATATCTTATTAATATTCAGTAGTAAATATTCTGTAGCGTTTTGAAGTTTGTGAAATTTTAAATTTTCATGTACTATTTTACGGTATTAAACATTGAAGTACGTATTGAGAAAAGGACAGAAAAAAACGCTATCTTTTCAATATACTTTTGAATGAGAGTGATAAGTAATAATTGCCTTATCTAATTTCTTATCATGGTATTTATGCCAAGTTTGTAATGTATACACACTATCATCATATGTATACACAGTAATCATGAATGACTCCCTAATTTGTTACAGAGGATCACCACCCTTTGGAACATGTTAAGTTCAAGCAAAAATAAAATGTAAAACTCATCATGACAAATTAGTTTTTATATTTAAATTTAAAAGTTCAAATAAAAAATTATCGACACTTTATAATTATTATAAAATCATAAAACATCAAAAATTGAAATTAAATAATGAATTCAATCAATTTGTTTATATTAAACAAATTGATGAATATACTATTCATTAATATTTAACTCACTTAAACAAAACTCTTCATCAAAGTTTGGATACCAATTTCCATTTTTACACGTCAAACTTCTATATTCTGTATTACTTGAATTATAACCAGACTTACATGTTTCTTTAATAATATTGGTTTCATACAATTTTGTATTAGGTGTTATAGGTTCTAATATAAATTTTGTATCTGAATAATTTATGTATAAGAAATCACTTCCTTCTTTGTTAAGAACTGTACATGTCTTACTAAAAAATTATAATAAAAATCTCTTAAATTATTCGGTTACATTAAAATTTTTTTTTCTTTGGGTATACAGGGTGATTTTTTTATCATAACCCACTCAATTACTTGCAGAATAATAATAATTTAAACATTTTTTTTTTTTTATTATTTTTAGTTACACATTATTCTTGAATTTTTAACTATGTAATACTTTTTAAGTTCATCCCTTATGCCTTGGAGGGGGGTCAACTTTGTTTTTTTAAATGGTAACACATATTTTTAATTTAATAAAATGTTTGAGTTTTTAATTTAATAGTAAATGGCATTTGAATTTTTAATATAACTTTATTAGCTTATTAGATATAAACATTTAAAGTTTCAAAATTTTGAGTTAATATACATGTATAATACACATGGGATTGTAAATACAGGTAGCTAATTGAATTTTTATGACATTGCTGTCTCAGTCATAGATTGTTTATTATCAATTATGATTATCAATAGATATACTTTCTGTATTGTCAGTTAGTGTATTTATAAACTCATAACAATGTGCCTTACTACAATTGATAATAACAATGCTGTGTACCTGCTAATATCGATGTTATAAAAAACCAATTAGCTACCTATATTTGTAATCCCTTGTGTATTATACCTGTATATTAATTCAAAAATTTGAAACTTTAAATGATTATATCTAATAAACGAATTAAGTTATATTAAAAATTCAAATGCCATTTACTATTAAATTAAAAACTCAAACATTTTATTAAATTAAAAATATGTGTTACCATTTAAAAAAACAAAGTTGACCCCCCTCCAAGGCATAAGGGATGAACTTAAAAAGTATTACATAGTTAAAAATTCAAGAATAATGTGTAACTAAAAATAATAAAAAAAAAAATGTTTAAATTATTATTATTCTGCAAGTAATTGAGTGGGTTATGATAAAAAAATCACCCTGTATATGCTCCATAGTTATACGTCAAAGAATAGCTCTTACATCTATAAATAATAAATTATTATTAAAGTAACTATTATGGAATATATTTGCAATTATAAAACAATTAAATTATTTACAGTGGCGGCTCATGTTTTGGACGGCGAGAAATTGCACGCCATACTAAAATTAATTAAAAGAAGAAAATTAGAGTTATATTCTTAATTCTATATTTTCAAAAAATACTTTTTATTAAAAATCCAAATTTTTAAATATTTAAATAATTATAAACAATTTGTCGTGTGTAAACATTAAAGTTGATATCGTAGTCTACGGTAAAATATTAGTATATTACTATATTGAGTAATTTATTTTCAAAATTAATTGACTGTACACTCGACGTTATCGATTGCTATAATAGTATAATCGCTATTATTTGTATTTTCATTTCTAATTTTTACTGTAACCTTTAAAATAATAATATGTGTATTGTGTTTTATTTTATAATATTTAAATTGACAATTTTTATATCTATGAATAGTGGTATTATATTTAAAGTAGCATCCCCACCACGAGCACACACGGGTCTCCACTTGCAATTAAATGAGATATTTAATTACCTAATATTTTCACAATTTTTTTCAGTCTCATCAGTTCCATCTTGGCAATCTGCTGTACCATCACATACATAAATACTATCGATGCATTCACCAGAATCACATTGAAATTGTGTCGACCTAATAAATGAACCTTTTTTTTAATAAATTTAAATGTTAATTTTTCTAATACATCCGAACCCTCTTTTATACACTCTTGACATAAAAATATGCAAGAAATTGATACTCTCACATTTTTATTATTGCTCTTTAATTAACCTTAGTTTAAATGATAGTGGGATGTAAAGTTGCGAAATAGCTGTGAATTTTTCTAAATTCATGTATAAAGATTATTAAAAAATAATGAACACGAATGATTTATGTTATAATTATTATATCACACCATTATTAAAGAATTAATTATATACTAACTGACATTCCGTTAGAATATTGATAGTTTTGCCCTGAATTGTTTGGTAAGTTGTGCTTTGAAACTTTGTTTGATAACATAAAGTGTTGTTTTCATCGGATTTATCGATGCAATCAAAAGTTCCATCACATAAAACACTTTTACTTACACATGCTCCGTATGAGCAGCGAAACGCAAAACCAGGGCATCTACGATTTTCATAAATAAATAAAAAAATAAGAATTTATGTATTCAAAATAGTTTTCACTGTACTAATATTATTACGATATAAAACGTGTCGAGCAAAGACTTTCAGTCTCGTCCGAATTATCAGAACAGTCAACTTTTCCATCACAAGTAAATGTGAAAACTATACAATCGCCATTTGAACACCGATATAAATCTCTAAAAAAATATATTTTTTTAAATTAACTCAAGTTTTGAAAACCAACATTCTACTTCATACATAGAATAAATCGAGGGCTAAAGCAAAGGAGTATTAGCATTAACAGAATACCACTTTTAAGGGACTAAAATCAAAGTTGCCACTTTCTAAAAATATTTTTATGTATCAATTAATATTATTTATTTAGTTTTTAGTGGGAATATATTTTAATATAAATATTTTAATTTTTAATTATTTTCCGTCATTTTTTTCTATTATTTCTTTTTAGTTTTTTCATGTTAATCATCATGAATACTAATAAAAATCTCCTCATGTCCCATAATGTCACAACAAGGAACAATAAATTTAATTTTATACATTTCCATGAACTAAATTCTCAAATTGGACACTTAGGCCCTCTATAAGAGGTCTGAACATTTATTTTTAAAATTCAATGAAGTTTAAAAATATTTTTTTAATGAAATATTGACATTAAAACGTATTTTTAAAGATAATTTTAAGGTACTTAAATGTTTTATGTTTTTAAAAAAATTCCTTGCTTCTAGGGTAGTTGTATCAATGACTGAAAATAAATATAAGCATAAAGTTACCAACATGGGACATGTATTAGTAGTTTGCCTTCTACTTCGTGAAATATGAGCGCCAATAATATTTGTTATTAATACATCTAAAAAAAAATGTTTAGTTATCAAACAAAGTATACATGAACATTATAGTATATAATAGTAGATCATTTTTGATAAACATACCTATGATTATAAACACATAAAATAAATGTCTATTATACATGAAAACCATCATCTTGAAATATTAAGAATAAAGTATTTGAATAGTAAGAGTTATACTGTGTTAAATTATAATAATTTATTGTGTAATATTAAAATTGTTATTAAAATGTACCATTTAAATACTTATTTTTAGTTATGATAACTTCTTACACAAGAAGTCACACTAGTAAATTAAGAATGATAATGGTTAAAATTCAGAGGGGATTTTTAAATTATATCTATTTCAAGTATAAATTTGTAAACATTCTGACCAAAGAGCAATATTAAAGAAATTAATTAAATGTAATATATATTTCACTGAACTAGTATTTCAAGGTTTCCAGCAAACTTTAATCTTACCCAAATTTTAACGTTTTTTAATGCTTATCGTAAAATGTGTGTGTAGTTGAATTATTTATTTGAGATTTAATGTATATTTTCATGGACGCAATTTAAACTCAAATTTTTGAATGTGTTTATAATATCTAATGTCCCCTTCTAAAAATGTATAAATTAATTTTTATAAGTGTGTTTTTCAAATTTAAAATGGTATTAGCAGTTTGCCTTTTACTTCGTGAAATATGAGCGCCAATAATATTTGTTATTAATACATCTAAAAAAAAATTTCAGTAATCAAACAAATTATATAACATTAACACAATTTCTTTAAACATACTTATAGCTATAAGCACATAAAATAAATGTCTATTATACATAAAAATTATCATCTTTGTATATTAAAAATAAAGTATTTGAATGATAAGAGTTTTACTGTGTAATTACGTTTTTCTTTTAACAAATTTAATAATATTAAAGTTGTTATTAAATTGTCCCATTCAAATACTTATTTTTATTTACAATAACTCCTTACGCAAGAAATCACACTAGTAAATTATGAGTGATAATAGTCAAAACTCAGAGAGGATTTTTACATTACATCTATTTCAAGTATAAATTTGTTAATATTCCGATCAAAGAGCAATATTCAATAAATTAATTACATTTAATATATATTTTACTGCAACTAGTAATTCAAGGTTTCCAGCAAACTTTAATCTTACCCAAATTTGAATGATTTTTAAGGCTTTTCGGAAAATTTGTTTATTGTTGATACTTAAATTATTTATTTAATGTCCAATATATTTTCTTAGACGCAATTTCAACAAATATTTGTAAAGGGGTTTATTATATCTAACGTCCCCTTCTATAATATAATACATTTATTTTTATTAGTAATTATTTTTAAAATTTAAAATGTTTAAATAATTATTATGTCCATCCCTGTGCGTTTAGGGTACCAACTTAATTTCGTTAAATAGAAACATTCATATTTAACTAGATCATATAATAAAAATGCACATAAAAACACTCTTGTGATTCACGAATACCGTGTCGTAATACGAATGTCCCAGATTAGTTTTTTTTTACCATCATCGCAACTATTTCCCATATTTTCAAAGACGTTGACTAAAATTAACTACCACCGAGATAGTGTATGCGTGGCCGTCAGCTCCCTGTTGAATTATTATCATCACCTGGTAAACAGCAGATTGTATTGCATATTTAATTTACTTAATAAATCGTTGTTAACCAAGAGTATAATATATATATTATTGTAGTGCGACCCTTGGTAGTTCCTCCAAGGGAATATAAATTAAATAGGCAATCTCAATACCTAAGATGGATATAGCCTAGCGAACTTACTATATCCCCCGTTGGTCCCTCAAAATACTGTTGACGGACATTTAGGTTTGTTGACGAAACCTAGAATATGTATAACTTCATAAATTAAACTGTACTATTAACAATGCTGTTGCAAACAAATTAAATACCAGTCATCAATTCATGCACCTATTAGAACGTATTACATTGTATGCTTCAAATTAATGTGAGTAAAATTTAATAACCATTCATATATTATTAATAAATTTATAATTTTGTTTTAGAAAGAACATTAAATAGAAAACAAAAATGATGGGATAACATTTTTCAACACAAACATTTTTATCAACCGGCACTATCTACTATCGGCAAGTCAATGTTGAATAGGTCATAAATAAAGTTCATTTTCTAGGGAAGGTATACGCTAACGGTACAACGTACAAATAGTACGCGTCGATTCCGCGCATTTGATATGCCGCAACGGTATGTACATTTGTGCCAATTGACAAGTGTCGTAAATGCCTAATGCTTTGCATTACGCATCTTACATTTATCAATGAAAAATGTATAATCTGTATTTTATATTACTAGTATACAAACAAATAATTAATTTATCTGTTATAACATACAGACATTTGTACACTAACTATTATATATGTATATACATGTTAAATTGATTATTGTACACTATACATCTTATCTTAAAATAACTATCATGTTATGTTCAATTTAATACAATAAATTGAGAATCACTAAAAGCGCTGACGACAACAACCTATGAAGGGGGCAATTAAAAATAATATAAAAAGGCTTAATTCTGCTTGCACATTAGTGAGTGAGTGAGCGAGTGTGCCAGCGAGCGCCTCAATTCTCTCTTCTTTTTGAAGACCTGAATTCAATAAGGAATTCAGAATTCTTCTATTTTGATTTATTTTGAACAAACTAGCCGCGACCCCGTGTTGTCGTCGGTACATTTTAAAGCGATATTGAATACAATTATTTTGCGTTAACACTTTATTTATTTAAAAGAGATAGTATAAATATTTACGCAAACCTTGACGATCTTTGTACAAGCCAAATAAAAAGGTGAGTAAATTTATATTAACCCAATTATTTAGAATTAATCATCTGAGTAAAGAATGATAAAGCAATAGATCACATATTTATATTCAAACTTTATTAATTGTTACTGACTAGTTCGTACCTTATACATAATCACATTATATGTATTTCGTGGACTGGCTCCGCCGTTTCGTTGCCTTAAAGATGTTTTAAAAAACCTAATGTGATTTCTACTGTATATATAAACACTTCGACTGGGTATTCGTGAGATGGCCACCGCCTCTTCGTTGCCTCAGTGTATTATTTCAGGTACTTACCAGTTAGATCATTTGTAATATCTCTATAGAGAAACTTTAATGATTTCTTTTTATATCTACTTGTCTTTATTGTTCTAAAACCCTCGGACTCTACAACCCCGATAGAACCACAACATCAGGTTCTCACTATACACAAAAACCCAAAACCCCATCTCTTAAAATTTTACTTTCATTTTTATTTTATTAATTTTTGTTATTTGAATTATAACACAAGGTACCGAGTTTTCCTCAGCCACACATCACGTTATCAACCTATATGTTAGTGTATCAGGATCTGAATCATAAGTGCACGGTGGCCTAGTGATAAGGTTTGTCACTACGACGCCTTTGGTCGAGGGTTCAAATACCGTAAAGTGTCTTTTTTCAGACGATTTTCGGTAAACTTGTTATGACCGGCCGTCAATCCTAGACAGCTGTGTTACAATTCACCCCCAACGCTGTCGTTAAACTCCAAGTCAATATTTTGTAAATGCTGAATACCTCTTTTATGTTACCTCTACAAATTCCGACATCTCTACAGTTGTCTTTTTACGTTGATAAAAACTTCGATCACGTGCCTAACGCGTAGTGCAGTATTTCACGTCATTACTACAAGGTCGTTTGTTGTATACAGTATTGACCCTATGTGTGTGTGTGTGTGTACTATGGCAATACTTTTTACGTTAAAATATAACATAGTATAACGAAGATGCAACTATTGTTGCTACTACAGTTGTTGCCGCCGTTATCACATCAGCTATATCCGCATCAGATACAAGTCATAGCCACAATCACATGTATAAGACGTGTTTATCCAATGGATTTATCTCATTAAATCATTTAGACGTCATCGAGGTGTAACTCTATTAGTGCGGGCGATTACTTCACAGCTCAATGTTTAATATAAACTATGAAGACAAGGACTCACCGGAGCCACCGGGAGGAAGGTCGTTTGATTATGTACAATGGCTTGTATAAACTTTGCGTGATAACGACCTCGGTGTATATGTATAATTTTATTCTTTCAATACTAAATAAAAATACGATAACAACCATCAAAAAAAATATTTCATTTAAATTACTTAAATAGAAAGTTTAACGCAACCGTTGGCAATGTGTTTTTCAATTAGATAAAGACATATAAGCTTACAAGCTACTACGAACGCTTTAAAAAAAAAACAAAATTTTCAGGATTCTTTTATATTTTTGTACTTTTTATAAATTTTATTTTATATATTTTAAGCCAATAATATTTTTATTTTTTTATTGTAGAATCTAATATAACCAGTGAAAAGACTGAAGGACGTCTCTATTCAAAACCCCATATAAGTCTTTTTTTCTAAATATTGAGTTATCAAAATATGTTGATATTTAAAACTTTTATTTATTATTTAAAATATTTTTTTAGTAATAACATTTTAAAAGTCTGAGCTTTAATTATTATTTAATGTCCAAATGAAGCGTGAAGATCTTGTAAGGTAAAACTTAAATTTGTATAAAAAAAAAATTGAAATTTAATAATTAATTCATTTATGATTACAGAAACTGATTAAATTGTCGTATATGGCCAATTACTTGGCATACACGTATATAATGTAATTGATAATTATTAATGAAAAATTTATAATCTTTATTTTATATTACTTGTAAACAAACAAATAACTTATCTGTTATAACATGTACACTGTTCAACACAATTTCTTATTATTTATATATATGTCAATTTATCAATTGTTAAATATGCTATCTCAATATAATAATCATATATTGTATAATTAAATACAATAAACTAAAAAGATCACTAAAAGCGCTGACAACAATATTCCTGGATTAGGGGTACTATCATTTTACTATAAAAAGCACTGAAATCCTTTCAGATGAGTGAGAGAGTAATGAGAGTTCGCTTTCACCGAATTCAAATAAGAAAACAATTGTTAGCCACAACCCCGTGTTGTTATCGGCTATTTTTTTATGCGTCTTGATTATATACATTCGAAAAGAATTTGTTTTAATTTTCTATTTTTGTAACGAAGTACGAATCGAACACTTATAAGTGTATATATACATATCGAAATATTTATCGAATCATCTACCAGCAATTTGCAAGAAAAAAAAAAGTAAGTATATTTATGTTATCCCAATTATTTAGAGTTAATAAGTTTGAGTAAAGGATGACAAAGCAATAGATCATTTATTAAATTAATATCTTAAAATTTTGACTGGTTAGTTAAAATATTATATATAATTACGTTATATGGTATTCGTGGACTGGCCCGCCGTTTCGTTGCCTTAAAGATGTTTTAAAAAACCTAGCGTGATTTTTACTGTATAAGTTAGGCTCTGGTATTCATGAACTGGCTACGCCGTTTCGTTACATCTTAGATAGGATATTAGAAACTAATCAGACAAAAGTTTATTACATCTCAATTAGAGGTACTGCGTTATTATTTTTATATTTTTATATATTAAAACCTCGAACCATACGACTCCAATAGAACCAAAACATCATGTTCTTACCATATATAGCCCAACCCAAAAATTTCTTTATTTTTATTTTATTAATTTTTGTTATTTGAATTATAACAAAATATACTAAAAAAAGGAGTAAATTTTAGGTATACTTTTTGATAAATATACAGTCACTTTATTGAAATTGAAAGTATTGAAATTAAAATATATAAAAGTTCATTAAAGTATAAACATCTAATTTTATTTTGTATATTCAATAATTGAATATGCAAAACATATATCACATTATAAATTATTCTCATTGTGATTAAAATGTTTTGTTTAATTGTAATCTTAAATATAATTAATTATTACAGATGATGGCAAAGTTTTTTTGCTATTGCAATGTTTGTCTTCTTTGTTAAAACTTTTATTGCGTTTAATGTGCTGTTCCAGTTTTACGAGGCCATCCATATAAGATTTATTATCTCTGAAATTAATAATTAGTGAGAATAAAATTGATCCTAACATACTGTTTCATCATATTTATTATCGGGATCAAAAAATGTTTACTTGTTTATAAATTGTGTTTCATAGTAAAATTATAATAATATTAGGAATAATACAATGTATAATTGCTAGAAATGTTATTGTAATTAAAATAATTAATTATAATTGATAAAAATTATCAAATAAAACTTGGACCGTATTTCGGTCTATGAACCAAAATTATAGTAAACTAATATAAGTTACATAATTCAAGATAATTTTTAGGATTCAAGAGTATAACTATGAAAGGCTTGAAAAACGTGAGCACCCTTAATTTTCATGTAATTAACAATTTTTACATAAAATTTAATGTTAAATAGAACGATTTATTTTCTCCAAAGTAACAATCAGTGAGATTAAACGTGAGAAAATGAGAGAAACAAATATTTTATATAATTACTATAATCTAAATGTATTTTTAGAAATATATGGACATGTTAATTTTAAAGGTGAATATAATATATTCACTTAATATAATATTATTATATTAAGTCTTATAAACAAAAGTAAAATGAAAAATAAACTTACTTTATTTTTTTATTATTGTTCTTATATTTTGCTAAAATATTCATGTTCTTACTATATGGCGCTCTATAAATAAAAAAACCTGCATTGAAATTTTTCATTTATTATTAAAATTTACAATTTCATGTTTTAAATCATTTTTATAGTTTGATGCAAATTTTTTTTTAGCATTATCATCTATTTCTAAATAAATTTAAGTAATAATTTATTAAAACATATTGGAGAGTGATGTGACCTATTTATATCAAAGTATATTTTAGCTTTGATGCGAAGCTGAGAAGGTATTAATTTTATTTTGAAGGGGTTTTTTTTTTGTCTGTTACCACTTTTTTTCAGCTCTCACCAAACCGTTTTCTCTCAACAATACATCAAAAGATCACAAATCTTATCTAGTCGAGACATTACCCTCAAAAAACGAAGGAAAGAAATTCCCTTGTTCCCCATAAATGGGGGAAACCTCCAAAAAAATTACAAATTTAAAAATCGCTAATTTTCGAAATTTTTTAAATTTTTTTACTTAAAACTGCCATAACTATTTTAAAAATAACAAAATCAATATAATATTTTTATAGATGCATAATATCTTTATCTATCATTTAGTATATTTTTTAATCTTACTATTCACCTGCCCACAGGGGAGTATTCAAAATGACAACTTTTTTCAACATGACTTTTGAAAATGTTCAGGAAACTCTGACACTTTTATATCTATATTAAATTAAAGCTAATGTAATATACATTATTATGGAAAAAAAAATTTCGGACTTTATTTTATCTTCACAGTGAAAATGGATACCCAATGCTATTTTTGTGTGATAATTCTCGATTATATTTTTTACATTTTTAACTTTATAATGCTATAACTTTTTAAAAAATGTATGGATCAATACAATGTTTTCATAAGAAGTAGTATTTATAAACATTTTCATTCGACATACATTTTTTTTAAATCGAACCATTTCCCTATATACGAGGAGGGATTCAAATCTGAAAAATGCATATAGAAATACAACTTTTCCAACTTAACTTTTGAAATTTTTCTAGAAAGTCTGACATTTTTATATATATCTTAAATTAAAGCTAATGCAATAGTCTTTATTATGGAAAAAAAATTTCGTACTTTATTTTGTCTGCACGGTAAAAACAGACATCACAGTTAATAAAACAAAAACCCAGCACAGGGGAGTTGCGGCACAGTGGTGACGTGGCATAGTTGGATCAAGTATAATGATATCTGACAGTGATTAAATTTGGAATAATCAAATAATTTTTTAATATTAAACACTATCTACAGATTTGCATTGAAGCATTTTTTATGATGGTGATTATAATAACCCAACCAGCTGCTACACCACTGTACTGGGTTTTTATTACTTTATCTTTGTCATTATTGTTTTAAGTATAGTACCAGTAATAATTGTAATATAACATTTTCCAAGATCTGTAGTGAATGTGTGTCTATAAGTGTTATATATACATTAATTAAAATAACTACTAACAATTTTTGTTCTTTCTTTAAACGATCCAATTCAGAAGCCAAATAAAGTCTAATGTTAGGTACACGCGCTGGCCAATTTTTGAACTTACAAAGGCTCATGTTGTTAGTAGTTCTTATCATGGCTGGAGTTGCACAAGATATACAGGTCACGCCCCTAAACATAAATGCTATTTTAAGAAATAATAATATTAAAATAAAGCATTTAAGAATCTAATTCTTAAGAATATATCAATTAAAATTATTTTATCTTAGTAAATTTTTTAAATAAATTTACATTTATTAACATGAAAGTTCTTGGCACTATTACTATGTTGTACATACAATTTCAAAATTAATTGTTGATTATAATCAATATGATTTAGCAACGTTAAAAAGATATGTTATACTTTATATAAATCTTTACTTAATAAATTTAGCTACTCCAGATGCCTCTGGATCTTTCTCTATTAATTGTTTCACTTGTTTTTGTAGGACAACAATCTTACTGGAAAAATCTTTGCGAATATTTTCAAAATCAGCACCAATATTTTGGTTTATATTTTCAATAGTATCTAATAACTCAATTTTGACTTTACTTGACTAAATAATATTTACTTAGTACAATTAGTTTGATTATTTTTATTATAAATATTTATTACATGATCTAATCCAAATTTACGCATTTCTAAAAATTTGTCATCAATTTCATCCATAGCAGAATTAAAATCAAATACAGACATTTTACCATCGAATTCTTGAAGTGATGGAATACCAACAAAAGCATTCTCAAGATCAATTTGTTCTATTTTCCTTTGGTCTAAATGTTCTAGTTCCGTTCTAATAGACTACAATTTTCAAATTATTTCAGAGATTAAGATGCATGTCATAAAATTACAACGTACATAGTATTTTATAAGAAAATGATAAGTTATACAAATTTTAATAATGGATACGTCACTAACAAATGGGGTTTTTAAATAAGCATACCGGACATATTTAATATCACACTACAAAGAAGCAAACCTTTTACATACAACGAAAAAAATGCGACCGACAATTTTTTTATTATTAAATTAATTTTACTTTTCTTACTCTAACAAAATTTTTAATTTCTTGATAAATTTTTTTTTTTTTTTACAAACATTTTTGTTTAATTAACGAAAAATTGATATTATCTGTATTTTAGCAATATATATTTTTATTTTATTAAGATTTCTTCTTCTAAAATTTTTCAGTGTAGACATGTACATATGAGGACCTTTTTATTTTTAATTGTCGTAACACAGAACAAAACAGTAAGTAGTGTACGAAGAAGAAGATGAGGATACCTGCTGTCTAGGTATTCACGTGCGTGTTGTACAGCAGACACCGTGCTTGGCTGACACTCCGGAATAGCTGTGGGTGTCGAAAGGCTGTTGTTAAAGGAAGGGAATAAAGGTAACACCTAGGTATGAGGTGCAGACGAAGTGCAAGACACAAGAACTCTGAAATGTTGAGGAAGAGAGTAGATAGGTTAAAAAGGAAAAAACAAAGACTTTAGTTCAAGCAGAAAGCCGGACAGCGACAACCGAGTACTGAGACTGATAAATGACACAAGGCACTGGAGTCGACTGACCAAGATGGTCAGGTCTTTTGGATTTTTATAATAATTTGAACTATTGCCAATTTGGCAAAAAATATTATTTGTTAATTCATCAGTCTCAGGAAGCGGATGTGCTGTCTGTATTTTATTATAGTAATTATCACAATAATGGCAACGTAACACCATCACATAACGTAGAACTAAATTCACGAATTATACTACCAAATATCTGATATTAGGTTAAAACTAATCATGCTTACATCTATAACGATGTCATAACGATCAAGCTCTTTGGTCATATTTTTAACTGTTTCACTTAATGTAGAAAGCATTTTGTTCTCAGTCTGCAGACATAAAAGTAATTAAAATTGAAGTACTTAAGATGCTAAAGGTATAAATGATATTTCTTTAGTCTTGAAATTAGTAAAGTCAATAATTTACCAAATTTACTTTTAAAAATTTATTTCAATTTTTTTTCTTATAATTTTTAGTCCAAATGTCAAAATAATCCAAAATTTGTAAATAATTCACTTATACCTCTAGTATTCTAAATTTATTTTTTATTATTCGTTAATAAGACGATTTTGTACTTCTGTGCCGACGTTTAAATTAACCATATTAGTAGATGTGTTTGCATTTTCTTGCCAAGTTGATTTTTCCATAAATGTGGAAATGTTATGTTCAATTTTGTTGAGCCTAGTGAGTATTCGCTCTACATGTTTAGCCAACGTGGCTGGTTTATCACTATAAAAAAATTATACTGGATATTAAAAAATAACACATTTTTATTTTGCTAACATTTAAAACGATCATGTAATATTACGATTATTATTACATTATTCGGATAATAATATTTTATAATTTTGAGTCATACTTTTTCAAGATATATTTTTCAGGATTAGTTTTACTGAGTATAGAAATCTTGCTTGAAAACACACCTGAAAGTGACGGTTTTAAATACTCAGTTTGATCATCTATGTCTGAATTATTTAAGTCATTATCACTGATTACATTGATAACTGGAGGTTCCAAATGATTCTTTTCAGAAATTTCAGCTGTAATAAAATAAAATTGGACCTTTATTATAAAACAAACAAAAAGTAATCGAAATATTTTCAGCAAATAACTATAGGGTAACTAGTCAAGTAATTTAACATCCCTCATTAAGTGAAAACTATCGTATTACACGATTAACTTTTTAGCATCAAAGTCGAGTAAATTCGTTAAATTAAGCTGCTTTATTTAAATAGTAAAATTTATATCACTTATGTTGACATTAAAATATTTTATGAACAGCCAAAACTCCGTTCGATTACAGAGTCTCCTTTATCTTTTTAATTTAAATTCAAAAACAGTAAGTCTGTTTTTTATTTGATATTGCTAAAAGTTTTAAAATTTTGGAATTTATGAAATTACTAATATTATATCCAAATATTAGAAGTGAATTCAAATAATAAATATGTTATATATTTTGAAGTTCAATAAATCTTTAATTACTTGATAACTAAACGAGTTACCCTAATAATAAAATAAAAATTTAATATTTCAATTAGGTTATATGCGAGGTCTGGCTTTTAAATAACGAGGTTGGATACGAAAAAGAGTTTTATTATAAAAATTATTCTACATTCGAATGCTCCCTTCAATATACTCCCCCCCTCTCCACATACCTTTCATTTCACAAATTTTATCTTTGGAAACAAAAAAAAAATCGCACGGTGCTAAATCTGGCGAGTACGCGCGTGTTCGAGCACTGGAGTACGTTTATCGGCCAAATATTGCTTCACAGATAACGCGTTGTGGGCAGGTTCATTGTCCTGGTGCAAGATCCACAAGTTGTTATTCCGTATCTCGGGCCGTTTCTTACGAACCCGTTCTCACAGTGTTGCAAAAACTGAAAAATACAGTAGTCTGGTTAACAGTCTGACCCTCCGGAACTCATTCAGTCATCACGATACCGTTAATGTCGAAATAAACGATCAGCATTGCCTCGAATTTTGATTTGGACATCCTTGCTTTTTTGATTCTGGGCAATTCAGGCGTCTTCCAATGAATTGATTGCCGCTTTGTTACAACATCGTTTTGAAAAATTCATATTTCGTCGCAAGTAATAATATTTTCCATCAGTCTGGGATCGTCATCTAACCTTTCAAGGAAATTTGTGCAGACCTGTTGACGCATGAGCTTTTGGTCAGAAGTCAGGTTTTTTGGCACCATCTTTGCAAAGCTTTTGTCATGTTCTATTCCTCGTGTAAAATTTTTCTAACAGTTTCCTTATCGATGTTTACGGGCTCAGCAATCATCCGGATGCTCATTCGACGATCTGCACGCACATTTGGTTGATTTTGGTCACTGTTTCCAAAGTTAAAACAGTGACAGGGCGACCTAGGCGCTGATCATCTTTAGTTATCTCTCGGCCTTCACTGAAGCCCTTACACCATTCGAAAACACACGCATGTGATAGAGAATTGTCCCCATAGGCCTCTTTCATCAATTTATAGCACTCGGTTGGAGATTTTTTTAACTTAACAAGGAATTTGAGCTTAATATGTTGCTCGTGTTTTTCGTCACTCATGGTTTTCGGCACGAGAAAAAAACACGTTTGTTTCTAACCGCTACTGCACAAATACAATAATAGTGACAAAAACGTGTTTTGGTACGCAAATAGATAAGACTATTAGCTATCCAACGCACTACTAGTATTTTCCCCACCCCTACAGGATTTTCTAGGCGCGCAATCTTGTTATTTAATAGTCAGACCTCGTATTTAGTTGAAACGACCTGGCTTATAAACAATTGATGGATGAGAACGAACTCGAACTTTTCTTGATGTTTTCAATTGATCTGAACTTACTGTTTCATTAGAATTACTATCAGGATCTAAAAATTTTTTTACTCGTTTATAGCTTGTGTTTCATAGTAAAATAATTATAATAATAATAATAATAGGTATACTGAATATGCCAAGTTATATTATTATTATAAAATCAATCCTAAGCTTAGTAATTATAATTAATAAAAACTATAAAATAAAGTTTGGGCCGTATTTGGTTTTGGCAGACGAAAATTGTCAATGACCAAAAATTACTGTAAACTGTTATCACAGTTATGAATTCAATATAATTACTAGGATTCGAGAGTAAATTTATGAGGAGCTTAAAAAACATGAGCACCCTTAATTTTCATGTAATAATTTATTTTTACTGGAAATAGTGCTTAAAAAGAAACGTTGAGTAAAAATTAAAATCATTCTTAAGAAAAAAAAGTCATAAACACGCATTTGCTATACTTTTAAAATAATAAATAATAAGTGAGTTAATGGCTTGATTAGATATGTATTTTTTCGTATATGGAATACAAAACTCAATATTTAAATAAACAAATAAAAATAAATTTTATAAATNAAATAATAAATAATAAGTGAGTTAATGGCTTGATTAGATAATTTGTGCTTAGAAAAATATATTTGCTGTTTTCACAGAACATATCTATAACAGGAAAATTATACTTAAAGCTTTCTGTAAATTTTCAATTTTTATGGAAAGATTTTCCAGCTTCTCCATCATAGTGTCAATTTTATTTTTCTTGGGAATTGTTTTAGTTGAACGTTGTCTTAAAAATATATGATTTCGTTAAGTGTTTTCATAATTACATAATAAAATAATTCTTTATTATTACCGTGTTTTATCATTTTCCTAAATATAAATAATACGTTAATAACGTTGAAAGAAGACTGTAAAGTTTTGATAAAATATTGATCCTGTTAAATGTTTATTAGTTAAAAAAAACTAAGCTCATAATTATAAATTTAATGACTTCAGTCTTATCAACATTCTAAAAAATTAACTATACTTGTAATAAAATACTACCTCAACATGATTCATTTTAACGTTATAAGTTCCAACATCACTTGTCACAGTAAAGTCTGTAAAGTCATCGCTAGACAACTTGCCTGCTAACATAGCCTTGCCAAAAATCAATATTAATACAAACCAAAAGAGTTATGTACTAAATTTTTATTCTAAAAAATATGTACTTCAAATTGAGTGTTGTCGTAACCCTTAAAATGCAACCGCAGGTTTTCCATACCACCACTGTACACAATTGTCTTAAGTATTATTTTCAAAATTTGTGAATTAAAATTTACCTGAAATTAAAACTTTATTGACACATGTAGTATGTGTAGTATTTTAGTTTACAGTTTACATTTTTTTTAGCTTCAATGCGAAGCTTAGAAGGTATTAATTTTACTATGATATGTTTTTTATTTATGTCTGTCGCCACTTTATTCAGCTTTCACAGGACCAATTTTGATGAACAATAAGTCAAAAGATCACAAATCGTATGTAATTAAAACATTGCCTTTAAAAATTAAAAAAATTTCCTTTGTTTCTTGTAAATGGAGGAAATTCGCAAAACTTACAATTTTTAAAATCGATAAATTTTGACATTTTTTAAACTTTTTTTCTAAAAACTGCCATAACTTTTTGAAAAAATGTACGAAGGAAAATAATTTTATTATAATATTGAAGCCTTAGGTATTTCCCTTTTATTTGGTACAATTTTTTTGTAAATCTGACCATTTATTTGCCTGCAGAGGGAGATTCAAAATATCACCTTTTGCACACAAGTTAAACTTTTTCAACTTAACTTTTAAGTTAACACAATTTAACTAATTTATTTTCTCAGCTCTCACTTGACCAACTTTTTTTAATGATTATTTTGATTAGAATTGATATCATTAAGACGTTTAAAATCATTAACCAAAGATTAACGCGTAATCCAGTAATACGCACAAGATATATATATAAAGTATAGTTTTACAATAAACTATAAAAAAAAAACCACTCGTAAAAATGTGAACAAATTAATTTTATATTTCGCGAGTCGATTACGCTTGTCGTAATCGGCCGATTCTTTTTTAAAATATTAGTCAGCTAAATATATGAATAGGTAAAATGTAGTTTTACAAAGTCGCACACGAACACAAACTAAAAACAGAAGAAGTAACCAGTTTAGGTGTACGTCGGAAACGGAACAAAACGCATTATCAGTAGTACATGTTGACAGCAGCCTTGTCACGGTGTCAAGGGCAGGGAGACTTCCAATGACAACCGATTGATATATTAACATATTGATAGACAAAATCATATATTACTGTTATAGCAGTAATATTAAAATTTGACTATTCTAAAAATTTCATTACTGATATTGTAGTAATATTTTCAATGATTTCTTATGAAGGAGGAAGTTGTTCTGACCCCATGCATTTCATAAAACCAGTGTTTGTAAAATACCATGTCATTAACTGTCCCTTAACGTGTTAATAGGTGGCCGGCTGATATCGAGAGAGACACGGATAAACGCCAGCCTAGAGCGTAGCGCGATGCCATGTCACGATTTAGGTTTAAAATTGATGGTAAAAAAACTTACGCCAGAAGTTCCATCCCCAAAATCTATTAATTGAATTAAATCTATTTTTACTGTCATTTTCTCTTGACTAATGATTAAATGATCCTATAATTATTTTTTAATGATTTATAATAATTTTTATTAGATAATTTATAAATACAGTTACTATGACAACTATCAATGTCCAAAGAAAAATTAAACTATTATCAAAAATAACTTGTATAATTCTCTATTAATCGATACATTATTAAACTTTTAAATATTTTTCTTCTGATCAAATTAATTTTACATAATAATTGAAATGAGATATTTATGCTTACGCTATTTATTTGTATAAATACAAATCATTTTTCTCTAGATTTGGTAGGTTTTAAAATATGTAAAATGCTTAAAAAAATAACGCTTTAATATATTTTAAATTCGAATAATCTCTGACATATACAAGATAGTCTCTATCTTGTATATCTTGTATATTTTAACATTATAAGTTCCAGCATCATTTGTCTCAGTAAAGTCTGAAACGTCTAAGTTCTTATTGTACAACTTACCTGCTAACGTAGCCTTACTAAAAATTAATCATAATACAAACCAAAAGAGATATATACTACATTTTTGAAGTGAAACTTCTTTACAGAGGGTCAAAAAAAAAACAGTTTATCGAGCGTCAATAGCAAATTTTTAATTTTTTTTATCAAATTATTTTAATATAATCATTATGAAGAGAGATATTTATGCTTAGCCTATTTTTTCTATAAATACAAATCTTATTAATTTGGTACATTTTAAAATAAGTAAAATGTTTAAAAAAAATATTGCGTTAATATATTTTAAATTCGAATACTCTCTGACATATACAAGATAGAGACTTTTTAAACATTACAAACCAATGTTCTCTAAATTTGGTACGTAATAAAATAAATAGGTATTTGATAGACATTTTTAAACATTACAAAACAGTGTTGACGTTAGTTATATAAAATCTTTTTTCATAAATGATAGACCTACTTTTAGTGTATTGGCTCACATTTCATTTTTTTTTTTAAATAAAAATCCGTTTACATAAAATCGATACTACACTGAAAAAATTATCCAAAAATTCCCAAACTTTCTGCAAACACGTTAATTTTATACACAAGTAGTGTATTTTAACATAAAGTATTGAAAATTCATAATAAAATATACTATTTTCATTACTATTAACCATCATTTTCTCTTACAACGTGTGCGTTAAAATTTTCTATTACAAGTATATGAAAATTAGAACATATTTTTTCAGTGTAGTCAAGTGATAAACATTGATATGATTGTGCTATTTAATTATACATAAAAACAGAATATGTTTTGCACAAAGTAAACTAAATTAAGTACGACTTTAACTTTCATAGAAAATAGTCTTACTTAATTTCTTATTAGTAATAAATAATTATTGTTCTTGTGAAAAGTTATAGTAAACTTATAAGGTATTACTATCATTGTTAATTCTAATTTCTTATAAATTTTTACTTTGAGTCTTAATTATTTCTATAAAAATAAGTATAAATAAGGTGAAATTTATTTGTTTATGTATATTTCCGTATTAAATACATAAACAATAGATATTTTTCTTTTTATGATTAAATTTTAAATATTGAATTTAGGATTAAGTTTTCTTTTAATGTTTTGACCGGAATCTTAAAATGGTAGACTAGATTTTAGTCGAACTACAATATTTTTTTGTCTGATTATTATAATATTATTATATTGATAAGTATACTTATCAAGTTTACACTATAAATTTATTCATCGTTTTCACATTTTTATAAGTAAATCTTTGAACAAGGTTTTATCAAAAAACTGGGTTGTGTTTATAGATACTCCATGCCAATACTTTTTCTCTTCAAACATATTAGTGATACGTTTGAGATTATGAATTTTCTAATAATAATTATAGAATTCTTGTTTCTAAAAACGTATTGATAACCTCGAATTATTTTCGCTTCTTGTGCAGTACAATAAACAATTATTTTTTGATTACACACTTATATATATATAAGAAAAAGTTCATTAAGGTAATACTTATAGGTATATCAAATAAACATTTATTTAATATACATTCATTAGTTCATTAATGTCATACACTATAGTTAAAACTATAAAATTCTATTTTCTAAAAATTTTTTACGAATCCACTTCAAATGACTTCTCAAATCGGTGAATAAAGCGATTGAATTATTGGAATCTGGATCAAAATTACTTACAATTCCTGTTAAATAATATTTATCGTCATGTATGAACGATAAACCAGATCCGCTATCTCCTTGTTGCACTCCTGGATCTGACACTGAAACATAATATTTCATTATTATACATCATGAATTATATTTATATCTCATAAGCAATATTGGCTCCATTTTCATAAAAAAACAGATGATCATTCTATCATATTAGAAATAAATGAAAACTATATAACAATTTACCATTAGTTGAACCAGCACAAATTTTATCGCTAGTTATAGGAAAATCTTTTCTCAATAATTTTCGGCAAGTCGAAAAATCAATAAATGGTAATTTAGCTGTTAATAATGTCTCACTAAATATCTCTTTGTATTTATCTATTTTTCCCCATCCTGCAACCTAAAAAAAAGATAAAGACAGTTACGTAATTAGAGGTATTAAAATATATTAATGAAATAATAAATGCTATTATAAAATATGTTTAGACCTTTTCAGAACGGTTTAATACACTTTCTAATACTTGCATAATAAACATCAAAATATAAAATAGATTTACGACATTATTACAAATTTTCTATGTTTATAAATTTTAACAAAAACACATTTTGCGTTGACCACTTCACTGTATATCGTATAAAGACATTTATTTATTTCAAATTTTAAATTAGGAGGATCAATTATAGGCAATATTATAATATCATTAGTTTTCCTAAATTATCATTGCTTAAGCAATTCTATTAATTAATTTTAGATAATTCTTGTAATATTCTAATTATTTATTTAATATACGTAGTAAAATGATTTCTTTAAACTCTTTTCTTTGATATATTTATTATAAATGACTTATCAATAAAATTCTACGACCTTCCCTCGTCAAATTTACTATAGAAATGTTTGTAGTTAATTAAATGCTACACCAATACCAGTTTTTATAAATATATTAAATATTTACCAATCCTAAATTCCCGTTGACTTCTGAATGTTC
Source organism: Daktulosphaira vitifoliae (assembly GCF_025091365.1). Classification (NCBI taxonomy): domain Eukaryota; kingdom Metazoa; phylum Arthropoda; class Insecta; order Hemiptera; family Phylloxeridae; genus Daktulosphaira; species Daktulosphaira vitifoliae. The sequence goes on from NW_026099573.1 coordinate 29,596,109, forward strand.
TTCATTCCAATCAATGCAAACTATGGAAACAGCTGGACTGATATTTATGGGATCAGATAATACAACAATAGCTATATCATCAGTGTACAATGAATTCTTTCCTTCATACTTGTCTGCTATTTGAATTATTTTAATCTAAAATACGAAAATTTTAAAGTTTTTATCAAAATTGTCCAACTTAAAGTTAATTAAAAATAATCTTACATTGTACATTTTAGCATACTGGGTATCATTTTTAGAATCATAATTTCTGTAATACTTTCCAACATATATTTGAAAATCGTTATTATCTTCTCTGTTATCTGCATTATCATAAAAACAATGAGCAGCTAAAACAGAAATAATGCTTCTATAATTTTTCTTTGTTAATGGAAATCAGTTCATTAAAACAAAAAAATAAATTTTTATATTTTACCAGACAAAACTAAATTTCGAGCAATTAGTGATCCACCACAAATGTGGTTGTAAGAGTTGTTATCTTTTTGATAAATACCGACATTCCAAGGAACTTCACTATATTTAGATAATTTTCCATTTGAAATTAATTTTTGACTTTGAGCATATATTTTACCACACTCTAAAAATAAGCTTTATATAATTATATATTTATATCATATATTTATAATACTCTGGAGTATTTGATTTAATTTATTTTTACAATAGAAAAACTTTTTTAATAACTCAAATATTTTAGCTTCAATGCGAAACTGAGAAAGTATTAATTTTACCATTCTTTATTTTATTTTTTTGTGTCTGTCGCGACTTTTTCTCAGCTCTCACTGAACCGATTTTTCTCAATGATACGTCAAAAGATCACAAATCGTATCTATTTGAAGACATTACCCTTAAAAATTGAAATATATATCAAAGATCTCATCACTGTAGTCTCCCCTGATGAGAAGTAATTTCTTATTCATTAAAATATAATTTTACTATGTGTTTGTTTTTTTGTGGCTGCGATTTATTTTTCCAACCCTTAATTAACCTACTTTTTCAACGATATGTCAAATGGTTATAATTCGTATTTAGTTGAAGATATTACCCTCAAAAATTGTAAAAAAATCCCTTCAATCAAATAAAAAGTACCTTAAATAGATTTATTCACACAAACAATGAAAATGATTAATTTCTAATATTTTTAATGTATTTATTGACTTGATATGATAAACGTATTCAACTGCAAAAGTAAATTATTTTACTTCGTAATTTATTAATTTTTTAACTCTATTTTTGTGTATTACTAACAATCTATAATATTCTAAATTTGTTGGTAACATGTTGCTATATAAAACACAAATCTAAAAAAATAAAATGATTTTTAGTTTCACCTGAATTTAACAATCGATTTTTAATAATTCAGTTCTGTATATTTCAATTATAGAATCTTTTTAAACACCAAAAGTTAATCAGTTAAAAAGTTAAGAAGTAAAAGTGATCTATTACAATGAAAATGCAAATAAAATAGAGCTTTTTAAATAAATTTACTGTAAATAGTAATTATAAAATTTGCTGACTGCATATTAATGTTAACAATTTCATTTTTTTTCTATTTAATGATATCAATTTCAATCTTATAAGTCGAGCTAAAAGTTATGGTAATAAATTCATTTTTCTTTTTTTAATATAAATTTTCACTTTAAAGGACGAAAAGAAGTAGATTAAAAATTATTACTTTAACATCAATAATAATTTGAAAAGAATTAATTATAAAAATTATATAATATAAAATTAAAAATATTTTGCTTTTGTAATTATCCATCAATTTCTTAGAATTAAACACTGTAGATAGTGTTTAATTCTAAGATTTGCATCGAAGCGTTTCTTATGATAGTGATTTTAATCACTGTTAGATTAAATCTATACTGGACCCAACTATGCTACGTCACCACTGTGCCGCGATCCCCCTGTGCTGGGTATCTTTTATATTCAAAATGATTTATGCAATCATATTTCTGGCTAAGTGAGGCTTGTTTATTTAAGCATATATAATAAGTTATTATAAATGATATTATTAATTTAAAATTAATAAAGACAGTTATTATTAATAACTGTCTTTATTGTAGTTGTCACTATATTCACCGTATATATAGATGTTCTAATCGTATTTTCTTTTCGTCAACCTTCGCAATCTTAGAAATTTAAGTGAGTATAATTACCAAACTCATGTTTAAATCTTATTTAATGCGTTGGGAACGAATATAAAGAATCCATATAAAAATCATACAATTAGTTATAATACTACTTGTCTGCTACAAAAATTTATAACCTTAGTATCACTGATTCAGACTAAATCTAAAACTTATATTAGCTTCGATGCGAAGCTGAGAAGGTATTGGTTTTACTAAGATGTGTTTTTTTTTTTTTTTTGTGTCTGTTACCACTTTTTCTCAGCTCTCACCGAACCGATTTCNAAAATTATTTGTGTCTGTTACCACTTTTTCTCAGCTCTCACCGAACCGATTTCTTTCAATGATACGTCAAAAGATCATAAATTGTATCTAGTCGAAGACATTACTCTTAAAAATTGAAAAAAATTCCCTCGTTCCCCGTAAATGGGGGAAACCTCCAAAAAAATTACAAATTTAAAAATCGCTAATTTTCGAAATTTTTTCAATTTTTTTTACTTAAAAGTGCCATAACTTTTTCAAAAATGAACATATCAATATAATTCTTTTTTATATAGATGCATAATATCATTACCTTTCATTTGGTATATTTTTTTCATAAATTTAACCCTTAACCTGCCCACAAGGGGGGATTTAAAATGACAACTTTTTCACAAAAAATTAATTTTTTTAACTTAAATTTTGAAAATGTTCCGGAAGGTCTGACACTTTTATATATATCTTAAATTAAAGCTAATGTAATATGCTTTATCATGAAAAAAAAAAATTTCGGACTTTATCTTATCTTCATGGTGAAAATGGCTACCGAATGCTATTTTTGTGTGAAAATTTTCGATTTTGTATTTTCCATTTTTAACTTTATTATGCTATAACTTTTTGAAAAATGTATGAATCATTACAATTTTTTTATGAGAAGTAGTATTTATATAGATCTTTCATTCGACATACTGTTTTTTTAAATCGGACCATTTCCCTAAATACAGGGGGGATTCAAAACATAAAAATGCATATAGAAAGTAGAACTTTTTCAACGTAACTTTTGAAAGTGTTCCGGAAGGTCTGACACTTTTATATATATCTTAAATTAAAGCTAATGTAATATACTTTATAATGGTAAAAAAAAATTTCGGACTTTATTTTATCTTCATGGTGAAAACAGACATTAAACTTAATAAAAAAAATACGATTTTTGTAAAAAAATTCTTTTTTATATTTTTAACTTTATAATGCTATAACTTCTCGAAAGATGTATGGATCAATATAATTCTTTTTTTTGTAGATGCATGATGTCTTTACCTATCATTTGGTATATTTTTTTTATAAATCTGACTTTTTACCTGCCTACAGGGGGGGATTCAAAATGACAACTTTTTCACAAAAAATTGACTTTTTCAACTTAAATTTTGAAAGTGTTCCGGAAAGTCTGACACTTTTATATATATCTTAAATTAAAGCTAATGTAATATACTTTATCATGGAAAAAAAAAATTTCGGACTTTATTTTATCTTCAAGGTGAAAATGGCTACCAAATGCTATTATTGTGTGAAAATTCTCAATTTTATTTTTTACATTTTTAACATTATAATGCTATAACTTATTGAAAAGTGTATTGATCAATATAATTTTTTTATGGGAAATACTATTTTCTAATAATCTCTTTTTTATTCTACATACTTTGTCTTAATCAGGATATTAATAAGGAACTAGCAGTTTATGAAGCTTTTGGAATAATCCACCAATTTTTTAAAATTAAACACTATCTAAAGATTTGCATCGAAGCGTTTTTTTTTGATAGTGATTTTAATCACTGTCAGATATCATTATACTTGATCCATCTATGCCACGTCACCACTGTGCCGCGACCCCCCTGTGCTGGGTTTTTTTACTTAAAATTGCCATAACTTTTTTAAAAATGACCGAATCAATATAATTTTTTTTTTTTAGAGATACCTTAGATAATTACCTATCATTTTAATAATAAAATTATAAAAAATTAAAGTATAATAGGTATCCAGTATTGGAGTTGAGACATTTTTAGATTAGTTAATTGCTATCTGACCGTGATTAAAATCACTGCCATAAAATACATTGATACGCATTTGAAACATATTAAAAAAATTAACATTTCCATAAAAAATTACGTCTTTTGACTTTATAGTTTAATACACCTAATGAATAAGTTACCAGAAGGTTTTTCTTGTTTTTTATCATATATTAATGTGGTCATCATCAGCGTTTAACACATATTTCGTTAAACTGAATAAAACTTGACTTTAATTTCTTAAAGCTGATATAAATGTTTTTTATTTTATACAAATTTCGAGATGTCTTTTTAACATAAATTTTAATATAATCAAATGCCATAAACCTACTTAGAACACATTCGTTTAATTTACCACTCCACTGGCCATCTTTTCCACACAAAAGTTCACTGGGAACATCATCATCATTTCGAGAACGATGGGTTGATTTACATGAAGGTATCAGTGAAGTTCCTTGACGTAATGGTTTTGAACAATTAACAGAATCATCATTAATTCTACACTCGAAGTTTAAGGTTTTTGAGATCAAAGGTGGACAATTTTCTGAAATTAATAGTTAAGGATGTAGAGAAATATTTTGTTAATTTACATTTTAAAGTAAAAAACTTCAAAATTTAAATTAAATAATTAATTCAATCAATTTTGTTTTAGTATAACCGTTTGTATTAAATGGCCATTTAACTCACTTAAACAAAACTCATCATGAAAATCTGGATGCCAATTTCCTTTTCTACACGTCAAAAACCTGTGTGGTGTAATACTTGAATAACCAGACTTACAAATTTCTTGAATTTGATTGGTTTCGTACAATTTTGTATTGAGTGTTATAGGTTTTGATATCAATTTTATATCTGAATCATCTAAATATAAGAAATCACTTCCTTCTTTGTTAAATATTGTACATGTCTTTCTAAAAATAAAAATCTCTTAAATTATTTGGTTGCATTAAATTTTTTATATTATATAAAAACTAAAAATAGCTTTCGCATCTTTGAATTATAAAAAAATTAAAGTAACTGTTGAATACAAAAACTATTAAATTTACACAGAATCTAATTGTAATACGGTAGGTTTTACTGGACTAGATGTAAAGGTATGTGTAGGCTTTTCAGTCACAATTGAAGTTGTAATTCGATCACATTTGATTTCGTCTGAACCATCAGCACAATTTTTATGACCATCGCATTTATGATCTTTGGGTATACATGCACCATAGTTACACGTGAAAGAATAGCTCTCACATCTTTAAATTATAAAAAATTATTAAAGGAACTGTAATTGAATATATTGCAGTTAAACGTTAACAAAAATGAATAACTTATTTAATTACCTAACATTTTCACAACTTTTTCGAGTCTCATCAGTTCCATCTTGGCAATCTGCTGTACCATCGCATACAAAAAAACTGTCAATGCATTCACCAGAATCACATTGAAATTGTTTCGATCTAATAAATGAAACTTTTTTCAAATAAATGGAAATTATAAATAATAGTCTAAAATTCTAGCACCATTAGCTTTTTTAATATTACATAATACTTTAATGTTAATTTTTTTTAAAGAGACCGAACCTCTTTTATATACTCTTGTCACAAAAATACACAAAATTCTAGTTATTTAAATTCTCCTATAGTTATTCCCATATATTCTAGTTCTTTAGCTAACTTTAGTTAAATCGCTAATGTATAGTAAAGTTTTAAATTAGCTGTGTAATTTTCTCCATACGCGTGTAACAAATTTATTAAAAAATGATCAATACAAATGATTTATGTAATAATTATTATAATACACCATTATTAAAGAATTAATTAATACTAACTGGCATTCCGTTAAAACTTTGTTAGTTGTAACCTGAATTGTTGGGTTAGTTGTGTTTTGAAACTTTGTTTGATAACATGTAGTATTGTTTTCATCGGATTTATCGATGCAATCAAAATTGCCATCACATAAAACACTTTTACTCACACATGCTCCGTATAAGCAGCGAAACGCAAAACCAGGGCATCTACAATTTTCACAAATAAATAAAAAGTAATAACTTATGTATTCAAAATATTTTCCATTGTTCTATGTTTTATTACGATTTAGAACGTGACGAGCAAAGACTTTCAGTCTCGTCTGAATTATCGGAACAATCAGCTTTTCCATCACAAGTAAATATAAAATCTATACAATCGCCATTTGAACACTCATATGTTTCTCTAAAACAAAATAAAATTTAAAAAAAAAAAACTCAAGATTTGAAACCCAACATTCTACTTTATACATAGAATAAATCGAGGAATAACGCAAAGGTGTATTAGCCTTAACAGAATACCACTTTTAAGGGACTAAAATCAAAGTTGCCACTTTCTAAAAATATTTTTATGTATCAAATATTATTTATTTAATTTTTGGTGGGAGTCTATTCCTTCCAGTATACCTATAAGTATATATATTCACAATATTAAAAATAATAATAATACTATACAGCATCTTAGGCTTTCTGTGTTAATTTATTAATAAATCTTTTAATTTTTAATTAATTTCCGTGAATTTTTTCTATTATTTCTTTTTAGTTTTTTCATGTTAATCATCATGAATACTAATAAAAACCTCCTCATGTCACTACTTAAAAATACTCTTCGTGGTAATATTTATGGATAGATTGGTCATATTTAAAAAAACAATTTTTTAAATAAATCTATTATAAAGCAAGGGTAATTAAATTTTGAATTTAAATTAAAAAGGTTTTAACTTTTTGATTCGTAAATTATAAGTTATGTAATAAATTAATACATATGAAACTATAATAGCTCATAATAACAATAAACATTATTATTAATTTAAATAAAATTTTTGACTCACTTCAATAGTGTCCTTTCAAATTACTTTACACGTTAATACTTGTAGTGCCGGTTCGTATACTTCATTTACATATAGCACCTTAGTGCATAGTTGACCCTTTTAAAACTTTAGTCATACTTTTAAAAGGATTTTAGTGCCTCCTTGATGTCTACGGCACCATAGACATCAAGAGCAGTCGCCCGCCTAGTCACCTTACTCTTTCGCCAAACCTCAGTCTCGTTATATAGTTATACAACGAAATTTTATTCTAGTTGCACAACTGGTAAAATGATAATTTAATCAGTTGCGCAACTGGAATATAATTTTTGAGTATTAAAATATATTTTACTCACTTTATATATAATTTTAAGTTACTATAAATATAATTATCTAAATTTTTCAAAGAACTAAATCCTCAAATTAGGAACTTAGTTCCTTTATAAGAAAACTGAGCATATATTTTTTTATATACTATAAAAGAGTTTAAAAAACATTATTTTAATAAAAAATCGGCATTAAAACGTTTTTGTTTAACGCAAACGCTGATCTCTAATACATTCTTTCATGTGTTTTAAAACGTTTTTGCAACGCTGTTTATGCATTAATTAAAACATTTCCTTGTTATTAGGGTAATTTTATCTGTGTCTAAATATAAAATAAATTAAATAAGCATATAGTTACCTACATAGGACATGTATTCCTAATTTGCTTTCTACTTTCTGATAGATAAGCGCCAATAATATTTTTTATTAATAAATCTAAAAAAAACTTTTAGTTATCAAAAAAGTATACCTAAAACATCTATAACAATAAATTATTTTTTTTGAACATACCTAAAATTAAAAGCACATAAAAAGAATGTCTATTATATATAAATAGCATTGTCATTTACCAAATATTTGAAAATTAAACTTCTCTGTTTTATTATTAAGAATAAAGTATTTGAATTTTAATGGTTTTACTGTATATGTACGTTTTTCTTTCAACAAATTTTATCAATATTAATGTTATTAGATTTTTCATTAAAATATTTATTTTCAACTGTGATAACGTCTTACGCAAGAACTCGCACTAATAAATTATGAAACATAATGAAAGATAAATACATTACATCTATTTTAAGTATTTATGTGTAAACACTCTGACCAAAGAGCAATATTAAAAAATTAATTATAGTTAGTATATATTTTGCTACAACTAGTTTTTCAAGGTTTCCAGCAAACTGTAATCTAATCATATTTGACTGTTCTTTGCACATTTGTGAAAAATGTGTTATGTGTAGAATCTATACTGTAGATGATACTTGATTTATTTATTCTATGTTTAATATATTCTCATAAGCGCAATTTTAACAAACATTTTTCAAAGGACTTATTACATCTAACGTCCCTTTCTAAAATGTAATTTTATTTAATTATATACAGAATGATTGATTAATTGTTGATCTCTAAATTTCTTCTAAAATAATAATTTTGAAAAAAATTGTTGGCAATAATAAGTAGTATTTATTTTTCAAACTTAAAACGATTGAATATTATTTATGTCCATCTCTCCTTTATAAGGGTACCAACTTTTTGTCGTTTAATGGGAATATATATTTAATTAGTTCATATAATAGAAAACGATCCAACTAATGATTTAAATTCGGCAACAAATTGACTATGGCCATTTATTGGATCCAAGGATTAAAAGTATATACTTAATACTTTAACGACATGTTAATATATAAATTTAATAAACAATAAATAATATAATTAAGAACAATTCTATGTTCAAAGAAATCAAAAAGATAATTTTAACCGAACTGCTATGGGCGAAGTGGTATTGGTAAATAAACGGAAGTCGACACAATCAATTAAAAATCAACGTAGAGTCGTTTATTCTTACACAAACAAGACTAAATAGCAATAGCGGCTCGTGGCTTGGACGACGGGACGATCGCACCCTCTACTAAAATTAATTAAAAGAAGAAAATTAATTGTATACTCTTAATTCTACAATATTTTGAAACATATATAATGAACGAGGCGACCAATCGTGTGCGTGCGGGTACGGTTAAACTGTAATCTTATGTACGGGTTTTGGACGACCGGCAACGTCATCCATATAGTAAAATATTAGTATATTACTATATTGGGTAATTTATTTTTAGAATTAACTACGTGTACGCTCGTCGTTATCGGTTGCTATAATAGTACATAATCGCTATTAATATTATTTTCTACTGCGACCTTTAATAATATGTGTATTGTGTTTTATTTTGTTATAATTAATTTGACAATTTTTTACACCTATAACTAGCGGTATTATATTTAAAGTCGCACCCACGAGCCGCTAAATAGCATTTACAAATAACATTGTACAATATTTAGGGATGAAAAGAGTTGCACAGCATAAATTAAAATGCGCCGACGTTGAACTATGGGGGCAGTTCGCTGTCCGTATCAGGCGGTGACACGAAGATGACTTCAACGCATATTTGCGGCCGGACAGGCAGCACTTGCTGGACTTTATACCGTACGGTACGCGGAGTTAGTCAGTCAAACTATCACACACACGTATAGAGCAACGGCTATTAAAGGTGGCACAGATCCGTGTAACATGAAGCGACACAGGACCGTTTCATGACCGAGTACGTTACTAGAGGTTCAATTTGGTCTATAGAATTTATTTGAAAATCTACTAATACAGCTAATAATAAAAAGAAATGTGTATTAAAACAAAATAAAAGGACGTTGCTTTACTAAGTTTACCGCCTTCTTCAGAAGCGCCACAGCCCTCATTTAGTTCTTACTCAATTATACATACGGCTGTGGTCGTATTTTGTCGTCTTGCTGTAAAATTTACCTCAATAAAACACAATTCAAAAATATAACAAGAGTATGGGCAAAATAATGATCAAAATAACAAAAATATAGATTTAAAAAAATATCCTAAACCAACGTCTGCAATATAAAAAAATAAAAAACGAAATAAGTCACCCTAGTGATTCTGAAAATGGAGTGTTCAAGTATTTCGGGAACTACTACGAATAATGAGAATAAGTGGAACTGAACTGTTCCACTAAAGTAGATCAATTAGATATTTTAAATTTTGACAATAGCATTTCATGGTGAACACTGATGAAAAATCTTGAAACCTCGGATCTTCTCATATAATTCAAGTGTCTTAAATATAAACTAGAAGTAATTTTTTTTATTTTATCGAATATATTTAAGTTTTTAGTTTCCCACATTTTATTTACATTTAATCTTTATTGAACAGGGCTGTGAATTATATGTATTTATTAATTTTTTTTAAAGGGTCCCAAGTTTTTACAACTTTATCATAGAGTTATATAATAACGTCGAAATATTTTTCGTTTTAATGAAAATTTACCCCCAAAACTAACGTCGAAGAAAACATATTACTAAGTTTTTAGGTCAATCAATAAAAGTCTGAAACATTCAGTGTAGTAAACTAACAAAATACTTGAATTTATTTTATTTATCTAATTATTATTATTTATAAAATATATTTTGTTAGCCGGTATTATCCGAGCATTCTTTCTACTACTCTAGTTTATCATATCGAATTGCGATCGAGGAAGTAGCCATTTTAAATTGTTTGGACATATCTTGACCCATTGTTTAATAAGATAGATAAAGTTATTTTTGTAAACAATTATTGTGGTAACAATTTTTTCAGTTTTTCCTTGTATTCAATTACGCGACAAGGCGACTTTGGCTAAATAAAAATTTATATAGTTAAAATAAATAAATTAATTTTAATAGCTCTAAAAGAAAAAGAAAACGGAACCAATTACATTGTCAATTTTATATTTAGTTTCATAATAATTGTGCATTACCTAATTTTGCACTTGATATTTATACAAAAATTAAAAAAAATTCAAGTATAGGCCCAATTATTTTTATGAAATAATTTATTATTAACTGATACTAAAAATTTGAGTTATATTTCTCGATATTAATTAGTATCTATTTAAGTTATACAGTAACTATTTAGCTAAATCATATTACTATATTAGTTTTTAAATAATACATTTTTTTTAGTTTTTGTAATAAAAGGGACATGTGTTTGTAATATCATTGACAACACAAACATGAACATTATATAACTTACTATTTTTGAAAATAATTTATTATATGCTACTTAAAATATAACATAATTTTATCGCCATAAATAATATACATGTAATGAATGACAACATAATTTATAATTATAAAAATATATTAAAACACTTATTTCATAGAATATTAAGTATAAATTACAATAAAAACTGAATAGTAATAATAACAATACAGAACTTAAATGTCTTTGGGAACATATATATATATATATATATAATATGCAAAATTATATTAAATATTTATAAATATATGTTATAAAACTATAATTTAATATACATATTTTTCAATAGATTGACACTTTTGAATCTTTATTTTTTTGTTTTGTTTTGATAGATTATCAAATAAAATAAAATCGATAATTCAAATAAAAAAAAAAAACTAATACATAAGACATTATAATGTGATACAAATGATACAAATTTTGGTATATATGCTGCATCAAGTTAACATCAACAAAACAAGTCATTCTATAGGCAAGACATTACTAACTTCTTTACGATAATACTTCAACATTTAAAGAAGTTTTTTTTTCTTCACTGTTTATTATTTCAAGGCTAGTTTTTAAAATATCTATTTGATGCTATAAATAAATAAAATATGCTTAATTTTATGGCTATATTTATTAATAGTTATAAATTTTAAATTGGTTTCAATAATAATAGTAATAATAATTCACTTTTATATATTATTTTATACCTGAGCATGTTTAATTTCCCATTCAGCAAGCTCTAATAAATTTTTATTAAATGTAGACACTCTTCTAGCTTTGAAATCAATTAATTCTAAAACAATTTATAAAATTACTAAAATTTTATATTTTTAATAGAAATAGCATTTTTATGCTGAAAATACCTTCTTTTCCTTTATCAGACATCACTTCAAATTTCTCACAGGATAATTGTTGTGCTGTTTCAGCCTGTTTACAAATTTATTTAAATAAATAAATAATAAAAAATTAAGAAAGTGAACTTCCTCTACCTGGAAGTTTAGGATATGGGTAACCACCCCAAGTAGTTAAGATAAAGACAAAAAAAAAAGAAGATAATAAAAAATAAACAGTCGGGATGAAGCAAAGTAGAATTAAGGTATTTTTTTTCTTTAGTATTGATTGATATTGATTAATATCACTATTGTAAAATGATTTGATACTTATTTGAAACAAATAAAAAAAAATAAATGGTCCGATTTACAAAAAAATTAACCAAATAAAAGGGAAATTATTAAATTATGGCACTTTTAAGTATCAATATATTAACACTTTAGTAAAAGGCAAATATTTAAGGTTTCAATATAAAATATAATTATTTTGATTTGTTCATTTTTTCACAAAGTTATGGCAGTTCTCAGAAAAAAAAGTTTAAAAAATGTCAACATTTATCGATTTTAAAAATTGTAAGTTTTTGGGAATTTCCCCCATTTACAAGAAACGAGGAAAATTTTCAATTTTTGAGGGTAATATCTTCAACTAGATTTGTGGTCTTTTGACGTATCATTGAAAGAAATCCGTTTGGTGAGAGCTGAGAAAAAGTGGCAACAAAAAAAAACACATTATAGTAAAACCAATACCTTCTCAGCTTTACATCGAAACTAAAATCTATCATATCCAAAAAGTTTACATGATTAATGACTTTAAAAACAGATTACTCATGGAAGACAAGTTGTTGGAACGTATTTCTTTTATTTATCATATAGTACATTAAGTAAGCTACAACATGAATTAGTCTTAAATGATTAAGATAATCTGTTGCTATGTGAACATTTCAAAATCAACATTTTTTAAAAAATTATATGATTTTAGAACTAATTAGCCAATAATTTCTAGAAATCTAGTTTTCTTTATTTTTCTTAACTTTTAAAATACATTGTAGTAACTTTATTTTATTGTATGTTTTAAGGTGATTTTTTAAAAATATTATCAAAAATTGAAAAGTAAAAAATCTTGACAAGATTTTTAGTATCTTTTACTAAAATACCTAAGTACCTTGGTCAATGATTGGATTTTAAAAAATATCATCAACAAGTTTTAGAAGTATTATCATAAAAATTCTGCAATAACCTGTCTAGTTATCAAACAATTATATCAATATAAAGTGAAAACTAAAAATATCAACTTAGACTTTTTTAAGACAATTTTTTGGGTCAATTTCCTTTATTACTAAATTAAGGGAAATTTTTGGAAATTATGGTGCTGATAGCTTTAACTAGATATGTTTTGCAATCTTTGATGTATTATTAAGCTAAATTGGTCTAATAGAGTTAATAAAGTATAGTGAAAAAAAAACACAGCAAAGTAAAATCAATAACTTCTCAACTACGCATCAAAGCTAAAATACAAAAATTTTAAAATAATATATAATTCAAAATCTATTTTAAAATATATCCCAGTTCAAATACATGCCATCAATTTCAATCTCAATTGCCATTTATACAGTTAATATTACAAATATAAAGAATCTTTTTTTTATACTGATAAAAATATACAACGCATGTTAGCTACATGCAATTATTACATTTTGCTTATAAATTCATATTTTAAATTCAGTGATTTAAATACAACATTTATAACATATGAGATTTTTTGATACTAAATATTTATACTGAAACTACTAAGTACACACGCCTAATTGTTTAGCATACATATTTATTTTAATGCTATTACTTACATCAATTATTTCTTGAGCCTTAGACAAAAATTATGGTGGAAAATAATAAATATTTAGTAAACTTAAATGAAATATTTTAAAATTTAAATAATAGACTTACAGCATGAACATCTCTATTTTTTGCTCTTGCTTTTTCTAAATTACGATTTGCTGCTTCATAATTAGCTAAACACCGTAGTCGCCTATATAAAAGTCTTTTAGCAGCAAATGAATCACCGACATAATACCGTAAAGTATCTGAAAGTTTAAGGTCTTCGTCAGATGCTACTCGTCCTTCAACCTTCTATAAATAAAATATAAAAATTAAAAGATTATTTCTTTTTTTTTTCATTCAATAACAAACACTTAAAGCCAGATTTTTAACAAATTTAAACATTGAAATGTTGCAAGAGACCAAGATGGCTGATAACCTTGTATATTTTTATACTTAGATAAAATATTTTCTAAAATTGTTTGTCACAAATTTATTTCAACTAACATGGAGCACTTTAGTAATACAAAGAAAAAATGTCTACTATTTATAAATAAATCCGCCACTTATTAATCTTAATAAATTAATAAATTACCCTTAATTTTTCTAATGTTTCAGAAAATCTATTTAAAAACCAATCCAGTTCTCTATGATCAAAAGTAGATAATTGAACCAAATATGATGATATCTTAATATAAGAATCAGCAACATCTAGAAAAAAATTTTTTATAAATATGTTTTAAACTATAAGTACATTGAAATTATAAATAAAATAATAATAATTAATATTTATTTGGGCATCAAAAGGTTTTGTACTTTACTCTCTACTTCCCACAGAAAGCACAAATAATTTACTTATTGATTTATTTTCTTGAAATATATTCAATTGGTAATCAAAGAGACTGCACAGTAAAATTATTTTATTTCTTATCATTAAGAATCACATGAACTAAATTATTATTTTAACACATAAAACAATGTTTGGAAAATTCATTTTTAAAAATAATGTACTCCAAATATCATTCCAGAGTTAAAAAAAAATTGATTTCTAATTAATTTCTTAAAAAAAAAAAAAAAAATGGAATTACATTCACAAATGTACACAACATACATTTAATGTGCATTTATAAATTTTTTTTTTTTTTAAGTGGTCTTAAATAGTATAAAAATATTAAATAATCTATTTTTTGAAAAAGAGTAAGATAAAATATAAATGTCATTTTTTAAAAAACTGCTTTACGGGATGGTTATATTTTTAATTTTTAATTGTTCTTTATATACATTTAATTGGTTAATTTTCTATTTAAGATAATATCATTGATAAATTTAAATTCACTATTAAAATTTTTTTATTAACCAAAGTAAAATCTTTGTGCATGCCCCTACAAAAAATTGAATTACCCTTCCTGCCCCACTAAAGGAAATAATTCTGACATCTGCCTAATCTTATGATTTTAAAAACAGGTTTAGTAGTCATAAATATTTTATTATGAAATTAAAAAAACTTAAAAACAAATACTAATAATTATTTTTACTAGTAAATATTTAAAATATAATTAAGAGAGATAAGTACAAAATCTATCTTTTGGGTTACAAGTATTGACTATGACTTAACTAAAGTCATAGACTTTGCATCACTAAGTTTTATCATATTTTTATTGATAAAACTTATTGATATTTTTATCATTTTATTTGAAATGAAGTGTCTACATTCACATTTTATCAAAAATTAAATACATTTGAAAATATTTAATATATTTACCTTTATGTTTGTTAACCATTTTATCTGATTTCATAGTAGCATCTTTCAAATGACCATAATAGTCAATGAGAAAGTTTTTTTCTTGTTCAAAGAAGTCATTTACATCTCTAACTGTAGCCGAAAGTAGATATTCGTCTGTTGTTTTTGATAATGATTTCATAATTTCCTAGAAGTATAATTTAAGTTAAAAATCAATTTATATGGTAATTAACAAAATAAAGAATATAAAATAAAAAAATTTAAAAAATATTTTTATTTTACATTAGACATTATTCCTTTCTAGTTAACAACTGGTTTTACACTAGCCACATTCAGTAAAACTGGTGTATAAAAGAAAAAAAATTATTTGCATCGGTTCTTTATTGCCATTTGCAGTATATATTTTGACTATACTACTCACACAAGTAACTTTAAAATACCAATTTAAAAACCAGATATACCATTAAATTATACTTAAAGAAAAAACTGAATTTACAGTTACATCCATCCAATTAAAATTGTTGTATTAAAAATTTCAGAAAATTGCGCAAAAAAAATTCAAAATGTTATATCTTAATTCAGTGTCCGCTTAAATAAAAATAAACAATACACAAAAAGGGTGTGTAATAAAACATTGAACATTAGATTTCTCATATAAAAATAATTTTGAGATACTTAAAATCTCACAATAGTATTTATTTTTCAATTTATAAGATTTTATTTTTTAGGTACATATCTTATCTCTTATAAATGTACCAACTTAATTTTTTATTATTGCAACATACTTAAAGGAAATGACTGATATTTCCAATAAATATAAAAGTTTATATGGTGTTATATTATAAAAAAAATTAAACTAGTATTTTGGATGTTAATAACACTTTAAAATATAGACTGAATATGAAATGAGAGTTATGTTACTTTCATTATAACATATCACTGTCCTGTGCTTTTTTCACCCAAGTATAAAAATATATAGCATTCGAAACGCTAGCTCAAAAGTTGTTCTTAACCAAACATTTTATTAGTCATTTACTAACACTTAATTTAGTAAAATATACACACTGTTAAAAAAAATACATTAAGATGGTAACTCTATGAGAAATAAATTCTATTAAACAAAACCTTTTATGGATTTGTTTAATATAATTTATGTAATATTATTGTTGGAGAAATTTGTAGGCAAAAAATAAATCTGTTATTGTTGTCATAGCTTTATGCTTACCTCAAATAACTCCTTTTTGTTTTTAGTACGAACAGCTAAATCTTGATCATATTCAAGAAATACTCTAAAATTTGTATCATAACGAAATACTGGATGTTGGGCGAGTCTTGAAAGAAACATTTCATGCATAGCAACAGTTTTTTTAAATGTAGCTAAATATTCACTAAAATTATTTATTAATAATAAATTATAATAGTTTAAAATATTATAGTATATAATTTTTAATTTAACTAACGCTTCTAATTCTTTTTTCATTTTCATAAACTCTTCTTTAGTCATAGTACCTTCTCCTTCACCGAGTTTTTGTAATTTTTCTCTTGATGAATCAAAATCTGGACGTGGTGGAGCTGGTGGAATCTATAAAATAAATATTTATTATTTGACAAAATAAAATGTTTTAAATGCATAGTTTTTCATCACATAATTAAAATTTGTATACTAAACTACATGAAAAAATTTAACTATTACTTATTATTTATTTATCAATTAATATAAAACTTTATATTAATTGTTGTTTATTATAATAAAGTAATTTAAATTTGTTTTTTTTTTATATTTCTTAATTCCAATAAAATTTTGTAATCTATATTTAATTTTTGTAAAATATAAGATAACTACAATGTGTATTTAAATATTTCTAAACATAAAATAACTAGCTGTTATTAGATATGTTTTTATAACAGAACAAAATCCAGGAAATCATCGACATTTAAAAATATATACAGAGTATCCCACATGATTTTGACAACTTTAATAACTTTGTTGTAATACCTGATCTATTATACATATATATTATTTACTCAAATATTTGAAACTTTAAAGTTTTATATCTAATAAACAAATAAAGTTATGTAAGAAACTCAAATGCTATTTACTATTAAAATAAAAACAAATATTTCATTGAATTCAAAATATGTGTTTCAATTTGAAAAACAATGTTGACACCCTTACAAGGCATAAGAGATAACTTAAAAAAGTATTATTGACATTAAAGTATTATTAAGTTATTTAAAATAACTTAAAAAGTATTACATAGTTAATAATTCAAGAGTAATATGTAACTAAAGGTAACCAAAAGACATATTTCAAATTTTTTTTTATGTTAGTAATTGAGAAGTTTATGATAAAAAAATCACTATAAACCACCAACATTTTTTAAAAATTACATAAATAATTATTACAACCAAAAATTACAATATGCAAAAGTTATTAAAGGTATGACTACACAGCTATGCAAAAGTATATTCAGGAATTTTTTGGCCTGAAAAACAAATATATATAACGCAGTACTACCTTAACAATAAAAATTTTAGATAACTTTAGAACTCTTTTATATAATTTTGCAACTCAACATTTTGGTCGTTAAAAATCACATATTCTAGTCATTATTAATCTTTTTTGTCTAAGAGTTTCCTTATTAATTGAGCTATGAGCATGTAAAATTGCAAATGCTATGTTAACCTGCAAGAATTAAACATCATCTGTATCAGATAAATTAATTTAATAATTTAAGAAGTTTTCTATGGATGGCTGATATTATTTTATAATCACACGAATAATTTTTGTACTTTTTTGTACCACATTATTGGTTTAATTTAATAATTATTTTGAAGCCACATGGAACACAATAACTAGTTTTTAAACCTAAAATGTTCAAAGATTATTTTAGTGTGTAATAATAGAAAATTTGCTAATGATTGTTGATTTTTATTATTTTTGTATTTTTGTAAAATTAATAAAATTTATATTTATGGGTATTTTTATTTATTAGTTAATATTTTACACATACAGATGATTAGTTTTTATATTTTGGCATTTTATATTAATATATTTATTATTGTTAATGTGTATATAATACAATTCTGTATGAGCCAACAATCGTATTATCCTTTTTTAGTTTACCCCAGTTTTTAAATACTTGGTCCCTGGTAAAATGTATTACTTCTACACCCTCACCAAAAAATGTAAATAATACCATTTTAATAAATATTTATAAAATTCTAGCTTACAATGTAGCCAGCATAATCCTCATTTTCTTCAAATTGATCATGTAACCAAATAAATTCTTCATGTTGTCTTACAACAGAAAATTCTGATTTTTGAAAATCTGGCAATGTTGTCTAAATTAGGCAAATTAAATAAAAATATTTTAAGATAATAACTATTTTTTTAATATTTATATATTTACTCATACCTTTGAAAGAACAGTGAACTTTACTCTATCTTTTTCACTTAAAGCATCAGATATAACAACTTGAAGGGAATTATCACTCAAATCCACATTTTCAGAATTATTTCCCTAAATAAAATAAGATGTAATACAAAAAAATCAATTCATTTTTTACAAGTAAACACAATAAAAACACATTCAAAAAAAATTACTTAATAAATAATAAAATTTTTTTTTTTATATTTGCAGTCTTACATACTAACAACAAATTCTTAATTTCACAATAAAAAATTACTTTTGCTTACCTCATTTAGTAAATCTTCATTAACTAAATCATTTGGAGAATGGTTTTCTTCTGTATCTAGTTCATCCGACTAAAAGGTTTTAAAATAATTATTAATTTTATAATTAATTCAAATAATTTTATGTGTAGCAGTTAAAGTTTAAAATTCAAAATAAAAACTTTCAAGTTAAAGTAAATCTATATTTTGCTCTTGATAAATTAAATCTTCTAAATAATTGATAATTATACTTAAGTTATCAAGAATATATATAAATACATTCAAGCACTTGTTATTTTAATATAATTTGTCCACCATTAAATACTTTGTTATGGGTATTTTGACTACAATGTAAAGCTGAGAACTTATTTAATTGATATTAAACATTTAATAGTATATTATGATATTGATGAATCTTTTTAATTAAGTAATGGATACTTAAGATTAATTACTTAACAAAAATTAAGGATAAATCAATTTATTGGCAGAAAAATTATAATGTTGAATATGAAAAATTTCAACTAAAATGACAAATTAACTGTAATTAGTAAATAAGTCAACACAAACTAATAATATCAACAACTTACCAGCATCTTGGTGATTGTAGATGGCTAAATTATTTATTTTATTTACAACTTAAAAATTTAATTCGATAACAAAAAAAAATTTCAGTAATTGAGAAATAATTAATTTAAACGAAAACTAGTTTGACTATTATAAAAAAAGTCGTAAATAAATTCAATTACAATGTTAATAATAATAAATACTTTTTATTCCACTGGGTTAAAAATTTTTAATACTTAAAAAATTATATTAAACAAGATATATTTATAAAATATTCCATTAAACTTATTTAATAACAAATTTCTTATTCTACCGGAATAATTTGAATAATGACAGAACAATTAAAAGGATCATGGAATTGACTCAAAATATGTGCAAATCAAAATAGTTTCTGGACTCTGTAACTGATAAGCGGCATATACACGCCCACATTATTGTTCGATTGTTGCGGGTTGTTTGTGAGATTCAAGTTATGATAACATGTTATCGAATTTTTGTACTGAATTTCAAATTCAAGATTTGTAATGAGTAACCACTGACTATGAGTACGAAGTACAACTACACATTTTTAGTACAACGTCAACACAACTAATCAACAGTGTTGCTAACAGTAAAAATATTTTATAATTTGTATCATATGATTCTTTTAACTATTTAAAAAAAATTATTTTAACAAGTTTCAGTTTTTAAATTTATTTTTGATAATTGTTCATAGCAAAAACAATAATTTTTAGAACCTGCTGAAACTTATAAAAATACATAATTATTTTACACATTTAAATATAAATGTATACCATAAATATTTAAAAGAAAATGAATGAAAAACATGCTTTTGACATGTCACCGATTACAATTTTTAATATATATATACAAAGTGATCGAAATCTGATAATACACTAATTTTCTTAGAAACTATTGAAAATTTTTAATTTTTATAAAGAGAAAAAATATTTGTTAGCTTGTTAAACTTAAGTGATTTTAGGCAAAGTTTCTATTGTTATTTTACTGTATTAAATACAGAAGTCATTATTTTTATTTGTAAGTCTTACACATCCATAGACTAAATTTTTATAAAGAGAAAAAATATCAAGTTAAAAATTTCTACTTTAATATGTAGTCAAATCATTATTTTTTTTAACCGTTCAGGGATAAAAACCCTTATTTATAATTTTCTTAAATGGGAACCCTTATTTTTAATTTTATAATATGATAGAAAAAAAAATTACAAGCAACTTTGTTCGTACAATTTTTTTTTCGATTAACCGTTCGTCCCGTTACAGCTTGTTAATGTTAAGTGATTTTAGGCGAATTTTCTATTGTTATTTTAGTGTATCAAATACAGATGTAATTATTTTCATTTGCTGTTGCATAAATCAAATTTTATTGATCAAGTAATGACAAATAAATTAGTTATAAAAATTTACGACACACTAAATGAGTGATAATAATAGATTCAAAAAAAAAACATCTTAAAATACGTGACCAAAAAAAAACTTGCCTTCCCATACCAAACACCATATCAACTATTCAAATATCCTGCCCCAATAAGAAAACACAAAGGACCAACATCAATTATGGACACTTATATTCGTATATGCAAGGAATACAACTGTGAGTTCAAAATTGAGACATCATTTCCTTTTTTAACAACTCCATTCTGGCAGTACCACCCCAAAATCCACACCCAACTATCCCATTTGAACAAAAACATTACTCCCCACTCCACAATTGTCTCAATTTTTAATGAAAATATAAAATCCGACTTTCACGACTATGAATTAATTTATACTGATGCCTCCAAAAATACAAATGGCACAGGATGCGCATTCATTTCAGGCAATATAAATAGACTTTACAAACTACCCTCAGATGCAAGCATTTTCACGGCTGAAATCTTTGCTATTAAAGAAGCAATTACCTACACTGAATCCTCCCTGATGAATAAAGTACTAATCATAAGTGACTCCTACAGTGCCCTGACTTCATTATCATCAAATAACCCGTCAAATGAACTATCCCTCCAAATATGCAACATCATTAATAACTCTGATAAAATTTTTGAATTTATGTGGGTCCCATCACATATTGGAATCAATGGTAATGAAAAAGTTGACACATTGGCTAACCAAGCCATATCTTCTACTTTCTCATCAAAAATAATGTCACTACCATATAAAGATATTTTAAAAATAATCAACCGAATTTCCGTCCAACAGTGGCAAACCCAATGGGATGGTACTAC
>NW_026099573.1:29618195-29628096 GCF_025091365.1 Daktulosphaira vitifoliae
GTTAAGTGATTTTAGGCCAAGTTTCTATTGTTATTTTACTGTATTAAATACAGAAGTCATTATTTTTGTTTGCTGTTGTATAAACCAAATTTTATTAACCAAGTTATGACAGGTAAATTAGCTATAATAATCTACTAAATGAGTGATAACAATAATAGATTCAAATCGGGTTTTTGGTGTATTATTAATAGCAAAGTCTATGGATGTGTAAGACTTACAAATAAAAATAATGACTTCTGTATTTAATACAGTAAAATAACAATAGAAACTTTGCCTAAAATCACTTAACTTTAACAAGCTAACAAATATTTTTTCTCTTTATAAAAATTAAAAACTCTCAATAGTTTCTAAGAAAATGTGTGTCTTATCAGATTTTGATCACTTTGTATATATATATTAAAATTTGTAATCGGTGACATAAAAGCATGTCCTTCATTCATTTTCTTTTAAATATTTATGGTATACATTTATTTTTAATTGTCTAAAATAATTATATATATATCGGATTCTTTTAAAAGGATCTTACTATGACAGGAATCCTAAAAACATCAGTATATTTAGTACTAAATATTAACAATTAATAAAATATTAACGTTACCAATATTATAAAAAGTTATTCTGGGTGCCATTTTTCAACTGAGTCTCATTTTTCAATTTTTTTTATAAAACAAAGTAGAAAAAAAAATAAAGAGCAATCGGAACTTCAACGGAACTTGTATCAAAATTATTTACTTTATTTTTTCGTTTTGACAGTTCAACACAATATTATTTATAACAATTAACAATATTATAACGTTATACTTTTTTCTGAATTCAAACGTTATTGTTACTTTATGTATTTTTTGCATTTTGTGATATTTAAACGTTTATTATAACATTTTTACCCTATTAATAAATTAACCTGTCATTATTGCTCGCACTTGATAATTTTCCTCATTTGGTTATTATGTTGAGAAATACTGGCCCCCTCTTCTTATATTTTCACCAAATTTATTATACCTAATAAGTTACAACAAATCATCAGTATAATTTCGTTTTGTGAGTCATTCGCGTCATTATACATTTTTCGTTAAAAATTACACGTTTTAAAATAACGATTCCATTCGTTATTTAGTAGAACTAAATAACGATTCCATTCGTTATTTAGTAGAACTAAATCATTCCGGAGGATTGTACTCAGGGTCCAATTTAGACCAGCCTCCCCCCACGTATTAGCATACCACAACCAAAAGACTGTCATTTTGTTTTTATATTTACTTATTAATATTATAAATAATATGTATAATATGATTGTATGATATTTTTTGTTAAATGAATTGAATATAGAAAAACATTTCAAATTTAAAATAATATCTTATTAAAAGAGCTAAAATATATATTTTCAATGACTTAGTTTTTTAAATTGTGTATATTTTATCTATTCTATATGGGGAGAGTCCATTGTTAACGACTATATCTTGTAGAACTGACACACACTGGAATATACTTAATATTATTATTACTTTAATATTTTAGTTTTACAATAATAATAAGGAATAATTATTTATGAAAGATTTATTAGTAATACTTCAATTTTATTAATATAAATAAAAACATTTTATCATTAACAAACAATTGAATACACCTACTACTTTACTTAGTCTACTAATAAACTTATAAATTTCGGCGACAATATGGTCAGATTTAAAATTATCGTTTTGGAAATTAATCAATAGCTATATATATATCGTGTACAATAAGTGTTTATAAGCACAATACCATAGTATAAATCAATTAGGGCTAGGAGAGGCTTAGCGCCCGCCCCCTAAAATTACTCTAGGTTTTCCACTATACAATAGATTAAACCTATTTTGTTTTTATTTTTTTTTGCAGTTTTACTTTTATAAAGTATCCTATTTTTTTAGGAACTATATAGTATTTGTAAAGATTTGTTGAAGTCAGAAATTATGGTTATCAAAAATTCTTTAAAAGGACACATCAATTTAGAAATCGTGCAAAACCATTTAAACTAATTGAATGGTCTACATGTTCTTCCTAATATTGTGTATTATTCAATTTAGCAATAACTTTCCCAATTAGTTCTGCCACACGTGAAGGTCATTTTCTGCTATGAGAACATTGAAAACATAGCTTCGGTTAACTATGTTCAAAGAAAGATTCAGTAGTATAGGGATATTCAATATTGAAAAAGATATAGAAATTAAAGTAACGTCTGTTTTAAATACTTTTGCGTTGTTTAATAGACGAATAAATTTAACATTGTTAAAACTAATAATTTAGTTAAAATATTACACATATTAAATTATAAATACAGTATATAAATACTTTATTGTTTATGTGTTCTTTGTAATCACTGAACAATGCATACTGTATATTTTATAATAAATAAAATATTTTGGGCATAACTTTTATATAATAAAAATTGATCAATTGTGGCTAATATTAATTAAAATTAAAACTGTATATAAAATATTATTAATTAAAAACTAAAAAATATTCAACTCAAAAAGACACAAAAAAAATACTAAAAATTCGCAGATTGTACTTTGGAAACAATGTTAACATTATTAACACTTTACACATACTTACACCACGACCGAAAAAACCCTTTTGTAAACCGCTAGTGATGTTATCACTAAGTAATATTATCACATTCTGTCAGTTTACACATGTTTAATAATGAATTTTTCAAAATTACTAATTTTTGAAATTACATTTTCGTTATACCTATTAAATCTAGCTATTTCTTTTATAACCCTCACTTCTTTATCAAAACTGGAGGTATAAGAGAAATTTCTGAACTTAAGATCCTCATAATCTCGAACATTACTTGCACCTATGTAAAAAATTATAAGTAGTAAAAATCTTAATAGTTCTCTTATTATACTTCTTGTAAAATATTTTATAATACTAGGTAGTTTAATAATTCGTCCCAAAATATACGAATAAAACATATTATAATCGAAACAAAAACCTTCTTAATTAACATTCTCAAACTTTAATTAATTGTTAAAAAAAATATCTTATACAAAATAAAAAAATATCATATATTCGCAACCATACGAATGATACGCATACATATTATTTTAACTGTTTAAATAGTTTATTTTAAAAGTGACAATTTTTTAAAATAACAACTTTAAAAACTGTTATATTGGTTAATTGTTTTAAAATTATTAAAATAGCTAATCAAGAAGATATAATATTTTTTCTTTGTTTTATGTAAAATATTTTTATATATAAACTTTTAAATTATTAATAGTCAACATTAAAAATAAATTAATCATTTTTTCAGTAATAATATTATTAGTAAGTAAGTAATTAATTAATTATTATTAGTAATACTATTATTAACTATCAATCATTTTTTAAAGGACATATTTTAACATAATAAATCGTATTTCAAACTGTATCATTCATAGATAAGATTCAAGCTAATTGAAAAAATGTTAAAAATTAAAAATAAAAAAAATAATTAATGTATTTAACATTTAGGTAACTCATTTCTGAACATAAAATCCTAGGTCCTTGGAATCTTACCCTCCTTTAATCCAGGCCTAACCATATAAGAACCATGTTAGTGATATTTTAATTATGTTTAATATAATTTGGTTTTGATGCGTAGCTGAGAAGCTATCGATTTTACTTTGCCATATTTTTTGTGTGTGTCTGATACGTCATTACTATCGCTCCGACTGTATCAATTTTAATAAAAGATACATCAAAAGATCACAAAACGTATCTAGTTGAAGCTATCAGGCCCAATATTTTTTAAATTTCTCCCTAGTTATAAAGAAAAATTATCCCAAAAATTACATAATACAGTCAATGTTACAAACATAAAATTTAATACCCACAATAAAAAATGTAGGAGGGAATATTACGGTTTTAAGACTGTGACAGTAAAAGTTGTAGGTTCTATTAACTTATCTAGTCTCAATTAACAAAATTATGACTGCTTAAATATATATATCAATATATTACGAAGTAATTTGAATGAAAGTGCGACAAATTTAAATATAGTAGACAGTTTCTACTGTCAACAAAACAACGACCCGAAACAAAGAGTCAAAATAACAAAGGAATGGCTATTATAGAATGTACTGTTAATTAAAAAAACAAAATAACATACATAACTGAACTTGAAAGAGTTTGAATAGAAGAGTAGCGTAAATAAAATTATGCTATAAATTTTATTGCATCTAGGGACTAATACCGGACCGAAAAGAACTGCTAAGAAACAAAACTCTATGTATTAGTACGAACCCAATCTTCACCGAAACCTTAATTTTAATTTTTTTAAAAAACCACACCGTAACCGAAATTCAATTAAACAGACACAAAAAATTGGTTTTTAAAGTTATTAGATAAAGGAACATTTAATAATTTTAAATGATAATTTAGGTTGTTACGTATTTAAATACAACACTAAACTCATTCTCTGCTCTACTTTTTTATCAACCACCCAACATTCTGAACCATACATCATAGCTGGTCTCAATACAGTCTTGTAGAATTTACCTTTCAGCCTCATAGGAATTCTTTTATTGTATGAGACACCAGACGCTTCTCTCCACTTCAACCACCCGCACTTAATTCTGTGTCATACATCCTCGTCAATACCACCACTCTTTTGCACAACTAACCCTAAAAGCTTAAAACCCTCCACCTCTCCAATCACGTTCTCGCCTATTGTCACTGACCTCCTCATTTCACCTACCTCTTGTTCTCCTTTGTCAAACTCGTACTCTATATACTCTGTTTTACTTCTACTTATTCATAAACCCTTTTCTTCAACAGCTGAATCTGAAGCTTGTATATCTCCAGTAATTTCATCTATCACTATGAGAATAAGTAAGGGCTTAAAGCAGAACCTTGGTGCACTCCTACTCTTACCCGAAAACCTTCTGATACTCCTCCTACGCTTTTTACTCTTGTACAAGTGCCATCATACATATCTTCTATTATATTAATGTACCTTTTCGGGACTCCTTTTCTCATTAATGCCCACTTTAAATCCTCTCTCGGTACTCTATCATATGCTTTGTACAAATCTATAAATACCATACACAGCTTTATCTTCTTTCCCCTAAACTTTTCTATTAGTTGCCTCACACAAAATACTGGCTCCATTGTTGACTTACCAGGCATAAATCCAAACTGGTTTTTAAATACCGATGTCTCATTTCTTATTCTCTTATCTATTACCTTTTCCCAAATTTTCATACTATGACTCATAAGCTTTATGCCTTTATAATTTCCAAACTCCTGTATGTCTCCTTTACCTTTAAATATCGGCACTACAATACTATTCCTCCATTCATTTAGTATTTTCCCTTCTAATAAGATTTTATTTAAAAGTTCCTTCAACCACCTTATGTCAACACCGCCTAATATTTTCTATACTTCTACTAGCACTTCATCTAGTCCTACTGCTTTATTCTTTTTCATTGATGCCGCAGCCTCCCATACCTCTTTCTCACTAATTAAATCTACCAGTCCCTTATTCCACGAGATATCCTCTAATGTCTCTTTTGGGTACTACTCATTCAGTAATTTTTCAAAGTACTCTTTCACATTTTTTTCACATCATCATCAATCGAGAGAACATTATTATCAACACTTTTTATACACCTTATATAATGATAATCTTTAGATCTTTTCTCTTTTATCTTTGTAAGTCTATAGATTTCTTTCTCGCATTCCTTTATTCCTAGCCTACCATACCTCTTAAACTTCGCCTTACTTACTGCACACTTGGCTTCTTTGCACAAGCGTATATACTCCAGTTTTCCTTCCTTTTGCTCTTCTATCATACTTTGAATTGCTTTTTCTTACTTTCTATGATTTTTTGAATGTCCTCATCCCACCACTAGATTTCCTTGTTTCCTGGCATTCACTCATACTCTCACCAACAATCTCCTTTGCAGTATTCTTTACACAACTAGCAAATCTATTCCACTCATCCCTGTGGAATGTGGAATGTGGAATGTCTTCCTCGACATTCCACACCGTCCTCTCTTTTACCGTCTTTACAAACTCTTTTTGATTTTCCCCTTTCAATTTCCACCGCCGAATCTTCGATTTCCCCCCTGTGTTTCTTCTATTTTTGTTTATTCTTTTTCCGGTACACCACAACTCCATTACCATCAGTCTATGTTGTGTAGTTACACTCTTGCCTAATATAACTTTTCAATATTTTACTCGCTTTACGCTCTCTCTCTTCCACATAAAATAATAGATCTGTGATCTATTTCCCATTCTTATATGTTATATAGTGTTCTTCCCTCTTTCTAAAATAAGTATTAACCACAGCAAGATCATACGATACTGCGAAATCCAGTATTCTTTCTCCACCCTCATTCTTCCCACTAAAACCATACCCTCTATGTACTTTTTCATATCCTCTTCCTCTGATTACCTACATGTCCATTCATATCTTCATCTATCATCGCATCTTCATTACCAGGTATTCCTTGAATCACCACATCTATCTCTTTCCTAAACACTTCTTTCTCTATTTCATCACATCCCACTTGTGGTGCATAGGCACTTATTACATTCAGCATTTTTTCTTTGAAAATTAATTTTACGACTATAATTCTGTCACTTTCCTAGCTACTTCTACTACTCTACTTTTCATCTCCTCATCCATTATTATCCCTACACCATTCTTTGTACTAGACTTACCTGAGTATATTATTTTATAACCCTCACCTATTTCCCCTGATTTTTCTCCTTTCCACTTAGTTTCCTGCACACAACAAATGTTAAATTATCTCCTCTTCAATACTTCTAATAATTCTCTACTTCTACCAGTTAATGTTTCAACATTCCAAGTACCTATTCTTACTTTGTATCTATCTTTCTCCCTTATACACGAATCCAGCCTAAAGTTAAGTGGTGATGTCCCTACACCATTGACACTACAAGCGTTGGGTGGACCTGTACACATGACTGATGAAACAGCTACCGCACAAGTTGTCCGGCTGGTTGGGTTATAATAAACACTTTATTCCTTAGGCCTTCTCCGTTTTTAACTACATTATTCTCCCTCACCTGTTGTCCCCGCGTACATCCGAGATGGGTCAATCCGCCTAAGTTTTGTTCAGGATTCCTCATACTTTTTTGACAAAGATTTTTACGCCAGTTGTCGATCTGACACAACCTCATTAGTCGCCTCTAACGACTAGCAGAGGGGCCGTGGAAGTATTCTTATCCCCTATCCACAAGGATATGAGTAACAATAATCTTTGTTACTTAAAATAAATGGTAACATTTAATGTAATTAAGGACAGGTTATTTCCAATGTAACCAATACTCACAGTAAAGGTCGATTCACACTATACGAAACGTCCCAGGCTGGTATGGTAACTCAAAATTTAATAATATAACGGCGAAGGTGAGTAGGATAAAATTGAGTTACTTTAATTTGAAGTGTGATTCGAGAATCGTAAAATAACACATATATATTAGGGTGGTCCTCAAATTTTAAATTAAAAATTTTGTTTGCAGGACCCTAAATTTTTTTTATTACTATAAGTAAAACATTTTGATGAAGTTTTGTCGTGATTGGTCAACCCCTTCTCGTACCGCAAAAGAGTTGAAAATTTGATAAATGGGGTAGTTTTATAGTTTTTTGCTTATATTTCAATTTTACCTGGTCGTCTTATATTTAGCCCACTAGGTGGAGTTCCGCCGAGTAAAATAATCACTAATTCAATGTATTCTTTATAGTCATCTCGTGGTTGTTATACTGTAACTGCTCTTAAACAAAACAATAATGGGTCTTCATAAACAGTAGATAAAATGCCTTACATATAACTACTTGAACTCCACAAACTTATATTGTTTTTGTTTAATCCCACTCATGTATTTTTAAATCGTTTTAAAATTGCAATATCTGGCCCAGAAGACACGTGTAATTTGGCTACATTAATTGCAGGTTGAAGTATTAACTCAAAAATATGATAGCGACATGTAAAATACAGTATTTCTCTCCCTAATTTTGTTCCAATAAAGTATAAGCACCATGAAGTCTTCCTGTATTCGTAGCTGTCGTATCAAGTACAAAGCCTTGAACTTTATTATTAAGCTCCCACTTTTCTAGAGTATCAAATATTGCTGATGACATTTCCACTCCTGTACCAGCTGGAATTTGTGGCACACCAAGAAGTTGCTTAACATTAGGAGTTGAAACAATAATAGGAAGGATATCAACTTTTCCTTCACCAGTAGATTCTGGAAGCAATTTCCCGTCCCAATACACATTAACGAAGTCTACGTTAAAGTCTGAAAAATCTAACTGCACATTTTTTGCACAATTCTCGCGAAAACATTGTCGTTCTCGTCTTATTGACGTTCTATTTAAAATATAATCAATTGGATCCAAATCAATACTCTCAATAAATTCTATAAGTAAGTGCACAGCGTCCCGATCACTAACCTAAAACAAATGTATAACAAACAAAATATACTATTTAAAAAAATTATCTATATGATTTGTCAAATGTTCATAGCATCAAAATATGTATTTTTAAGAAGAATCATGAACCGGTTCACAAGTTTATTGTTGAGATAAATGTAACTTATCGCGTTTAACATTTGAAATGTAGTTGCTAAGGTATTAGTGTGTTACACTATTTCACCTGTTCCGGTACTCATAACAAGTTTTAGATTATTTTATATAGTGAATAAAATAATTTTAAGCTTACTTTACATTTGTCCAATGCAGCACAAAGTCGAGGGGACATAACAGATTTGAATGTTTTTTTTTTTCAAGCCTTTTATCTGAAGGGCCCGATTGAGAGTTTTCATATACATCAGTGTTCCAATTTTGTGATTTTTTTTAACTTAAATATTCTAAACTAGTAGCTAAAAAATATGTACATTGAGGTATGTTGAAGTAATTATTTAAATACGCGTAATATTTATACAAATTTATTTGTCTACTTCTATCTATTTCTTTAGAGGCAGTATCAAACTTAAGTCTTTTTGTTACTTCCGATTCAATTCTGTCGGCTCTTCTTTTATCTTTATCTGATAATTTTTTATCGATTCCTAGCATACAACCAGGACGACCTGGCAGTCGTTGTAAAATTAAAAACTTTTTGTCTTCTTCAACTTTTATAATTTCTAAAGTATTTATGTGAGCAATGTCAAAAAGATTATCTAAGTCTTTTTAAAATTATTTCAACTTATTTAGGTGTTTTTCATTAACTCTGTGCTTTCATTTTTCTATATCTCGCCAAGTTTTATAATATTTTTTCAGATTTTTTACACAATCGGCTTTATGCTTTGTTGGAATTCGGGCTTTTCTCCAGTAAATGAGACATTTGTCTATCACCAAGTTAGAGCTTTCCGATAAATTAAGTTTTACAACACGTAAATTAAAAAATAAGACCTGTATCAATCTTTTAAAGAAGGTAGCTTACTCCTTAATATTTGATTATTCAACGAACCGACTAAATAAATTGTTTGTCGTGACATTTTTAATAAAAATATATCTCATATACAGGGTGATTTTTTTATCATAACCCACTCAATTACTTATAGAATAATAATAATTTNCAATTACTTGCAGAATAATAATAATTTAAACATTTTTTTTTTTTATTATCTTTAGTTACACATTATTCTTGAATTTTTAACTATGTAATACTTTTTAAGTTCATCCCTTATGCCTTGGAGGGGGGTCAACTTTGTTTTTTTAAATGGTAACACATATTTTTAATTTAATGAAATGTTTGAGTTTTTAATTCAACAGTAAATGGCGTTTGAATTTTTAATATAACTTTATTAGCTTATTAGATATAAACATTTAAAGTTTCAAAATTTTGAGTTAATATACATGTATAATACACATGGGATTGTAAATACAGGTAGCTAATTGGATTTTTAT
>NW_026099573.1:29628444-29633401 GCF_025091365.1 Daktulosphaira vitifoliae
ACTTATGACGAATTATTATTGTATATCTAAATCACTTTGATAAATAATTTTTCATGGTGATGAAATAATTTTTAAAGAATTAAGTAAATTTTTTTCAATATGATAATGAATTTTTATTAAATTAACATACCAGTGTACAAATAAAATCCCATATTAAATTATAAATTTAATCTTAATTATGGTAATAATTTACTTAAATAAACACGTTATTTAATATATATATTGTGTAGTATTTATAATATTAAAAATAATTTAATGAACAACTTTTAATTTTTCAATAGTAAATTATAAATAAAACCTTTACACATGTGTATTTAAATAGACATATGGAATATAAACTGAAACGGCGTATTTATCACCTTTTATTTTTAATGAATTTTAAGAAAGCTTACAATCTGTTTATAGTATAAACTTTATACATTGGATGTAAAATTAATTTTAAATAATCAAATAAAAATTAATAATTTACAAATAATTAATACAAATGAAAAGAAGAAAAATATAAAGTGAAAAAATAAAAGGATTTTTCAATATAATATTAATATAATAATATTATTTTACTATTTTGTTGAGATCATGTAGCACTTGTTTTACTGTTTGATGGGAGTAGTCGTTCTTTAAAAATAATTTGTAGTAATATTGTTGAATAAATGTCCAGACAGCGCATGATGGAAGTGGGTATTCTAAATTAAAAACATGGAATATCTTAAAGCAGACATCCACTGCTCTTATTATTGAAAAAATTTTATACTTGATGGCATCAAAATATAATAATATATCTCGTGGTTTTAAAATCGTGCCAATAATTAAAATGAATGGTTGTATTGGCTGATTTCTACTTTGTAGTAATGCGATATAAGCTTCAGCTTGGTCAACTGTCTCGTGGAAACTAATGAATGAATTTTGAGAGTCCTTTATAGAATATTTAATGATATTTTTTTTTCCATTTTCATCTCTCGTCACTTTTCTCGACGTTGGCACGAAAAGCGAGCTTAATAGATAGAAGAATGCTGTATTTTTTCCACCTGACCAAGAAAATAATTAATTTAATGCTAAAATATCCTTTTATTAAACTGCTAAAATATTTTGATTTATATTTATAATAAAGTATTATTACTTTGACAAATGTCTGATCTTTGAGAAAGCTGTTCTACAAGTATTTTGCTATCTCGGTCTTTATTGTGTTTTTCTATAATATTCATAATATCTTGGTAAGAATCATCAAATGAATCGACCATCATACTATTATATTTGATAAGTTGTTTAAAGTCAATATCCACCTACAAAAATGTAATCCTTAAATTTAATTATTTTATGTATAAGCAATACATTTTACATACGAGTTTATATCCAAGGGGTAATCTATAACTAGCCCATTCATTTATTATTTCGTTTGTTTCTTTAGCCTCTCTAATCTTTTTAAGTCTAAAATTGACAGTAGCACCCCAATACTCTTGTAACTTCGTAAATGGAATATTTAAATGATCATATTTTATTATGTCGATAATATCTCTGATGTCCTCTTCTTCTGGTTCTAAATAAATTAATGATTATTAATTAAAAAAATATTTCAATTAAATTCACTGATGCAACTAAGTGAGAATATAGAGTCTTTACCTACTAAATTTTTTTAAATTGCTCTGTAAATTTTTTAAGGCAAATAAATTTATAATAAAATTATTTTTTTATTTTTTAAGGTGAATTAAAAATAATTTAATTATAGTTGCACCAACGGTTAAATTTAACAATAAATATTTTACCTATAATAAAGTTATCTGTTGAAAAATTATTCAGATTAATATTTTTATTATTTTTTTCGATTAATCCGCTTGTCTTCAGCGATCGCATATTATTGTAAAATTTTGTGTATAATTTACCCCTAGGAGTGCTATTTTTAAAACTTCGCATAAAATATATATCCTGTAAAATAAATTATTATTTAACAATAATACATAATTGAATAGTAAATGGGTAGTAGTAGTTATACATAAAGTACACTAGTGTAGTAAATCATTTTAAATAACCCGCTTTAATGTTTTAAACTTCTTTCATAGTTCTTAGCATATATGTCCAACACATTAATCAAGGTTTTAGTAGTGTTAGATAAAATTGACATTAATGTTACAAACAGCTGATATCAACGGTTTTAAAACAAATATTATGATAACAATATTTATTTAAACCACCACAAAATCTAATGTGTGTGAAGTTAGCAATTCCTTTCTAGCAATTTCTAATCAGACATAGTTAGAATATATACCGCTAGAGGGCGCAAACTGTTAAATGAATTTTATATTATATTCTAATTTTAACAAAAAGTTCCGAGAAGACTCTAGGAAATAATTATACACCAATTAAAGCTTATAAAATTTCCTATCCAAAAACATTAATCAAAACTGGTATTCGAATGTCCATGTAACCCGTATGAGAGAAATTGCTGAAATACATCCGAAAGTTAACAATAAAGCCGTGTATTCGCTTTTATTCTGAAAACAGCGATCGGTTTTTTGTACTTTTGAAAAAGATCCGAGGCGTGTTCATTTAATAATTAGATATCAATGAAAAGCTTATAAAATTTCCTGTCGCATTACATAGATCTCAAGGAGTACTCGAGTGTCCAAATAACCCATAATAGAGAAATTGCTAGTGTAAATTTGCGATAGTAAACAGTATGTATTCTCAATTTAGAGGTGGTTTTTTGTACTATTGAAAAAGTTCCGAGGCGTGTTCACTTAATAATTATATATCAATGAAAAACTTATAAAATTTCCTATCGAACCATATAGAACTCAAGGGGTACTCGAGTGTCCAAATAACCCATAATAGAGAAATTGCTAGTGTAAATTTGCGATAGTAAACAATATGTATTCTCAAACTGGCGGTGGTTTTTTGTAGTTTTGAAAAAGTTCCGAGACGTGTTCACTTAATAATTATATATCAATGAAAAGCTTATAACATTTTCTATCGAATGGCATAGATCTCAAAGGGTACTTGAGTGTCCAAGTAACTCGTATAACAGTAATTGCTGTAACATATATAAGGTCGTAATCAATACATATTTTCCGACTGCCGTTCGGTTTTTTTACTTTTAACAAAGTTCCTAGACGAGTCCAGTAATATTTATACACTAAATAAAAGCTTATAAAATTTCCTGAACTGGTTTTAGAACAAAATTTCCAAAAATTTCAAAACTAAGAATTTTTATCATTTTATGATAAAAATTGTAAAAAAATAATTTTATTATGTTTTGGTGTAAAACAATATGTTAATATTTTTTTCAATTAAAAACAAAATAAGTTATTTATTTACATTTTTCTGATTTTTTAAAGGGAACATGTAGAGTATCATGTATAAACTTGAAATAAATCTCTTTACAGAACTAAATTTGGTGTTTTTCATTTTTTTTTTTGTAACATCAAAATATTCATTAAAATTTAGTTTTTTATTTCTATTCAAGGAATAGATATGTGATACGCATATATGATTTGTTTGATACGATGGAATATTGGTAAATATACCAATTTTGATCATTTTACCAAATATTACATTTTTTAATATTTTTTTGGTGAACTAAATGGATTTAGAAGAAAAACGATTAGAACTTAATTTATACAAAATAATTAGATCTACAATTTGGTTTCTATAATTTTTGTTGTAACAGCGTTAATTTAAGGGTCAATTGTTAAAAACTAAAAAATACGTCTTTTGGCCGATCATCAACCCTAAATCAGTACGGGTTAAACTTTTCTGATAGACCTGGTATTTTTTGTAGCAACTTTTTATATGTATACACACAAATTTGGGATGTGAACCTGAAGAATAACTAAAATTTTAAAAACAAGGGACACCCTAATAGAGACTATGCAAAGAAAATGGTTATCAAAAACATTAAAATATATAATAGTAGACCNAGAATGGTTATCAAAAACATTATAATATATAATAGTAGACCGGTTATGTATTGAACGTTTCCTGTAAACGATAATGCGACAGATAGCTATTAATAGAATTTATTTACAAGAATACCCGTATGACAAGGTTCAGCTAGTCACTGTCCGAGACTTGCGATTTCGCAGAAGTTTCTTATCAATAAAATTGACATTAAGCAATAAGAAACCGTGTAATAGATGTTACATATTATTCGTTAAATAAGACAAATATTTTTGAACTAATTTGTATAAAAATAATATTTTAAAGTATTTAGAATTTTATTTTGAAGAGGTTTTGTGGGCAAATTAGTCATTAAATGAACGAAATATAAATTAAGTTAAAATCAAGTTAACATAAATTCAAAAATAACTACGTCAAGTTAAAAAATTTAGCTTATAAACTCGTTTATGCTTAGCCGTGTATTTTAATATAGTATAATAATCTTCAGTATCATAATATTTTATGTTATAAAATAAAAGCTTTGTCACATTTTTAATATAATCTCAATAAAAAATTGAGTTTTTACTTTCCAAATGTATACACAATAAATTTTAATTTAAGTTAATAAAATTCACAGTAAATTCCTACAATTAAATATACAACTTATATTTGGACTAAAATAGACTCATTATATATAAATTTATTATTAACTTATAAAAAAATTATAATTATTTTAGCCTAATCCTTCATTGACAAACCATCTTATTATATAATAGAACAAGGAAAAAAACGCTTTTCTGGGAAAATTACTTAGCGTGCTCGGATTTTCAAAATTTTTTTTTTCAACGAAAGTACTCGGTCACCAGACTCCGGGAAAATTATTGGCGAAGGTCGGAAAATTTTTGCCGCTCGCCCGCGAGTGTTTTAAAATTTCGACCGTTTTCGAGAAAAACGCTCGCTGACGCCAGCGTTTTACGACTTGAGGTTTGAAATTTTCATCTGACCCGTCCAATGACATTCCTGAGATGTGATAAAAAAATCAATTCAATCCGTTCATTTTTCACCGTTTTACGAGCTTTTTTTTTTT
>NW_026099573.1:29633675-29637640 GCF_025091365.1 Daktulosphaira vitifoliae
AAAAATTTGCTATTTTTGTGTTAAAATTCTGGGTTTTGTATTTTATTTTATTTTAAAATACCTGACAAGGGGAGTACAGATTTTCATAAATATTATATAAATAAAAAATTAATATAGTATAGAAAGTTAAACTTATTTAAATTTGTTTACTTCTTTTAAGTCGAGAAAAACAACTTTGTAATTTGAACAAGCTTAAATAGCCAATTTTTAGCAGCAACGTACGGTTGCCGAATTGGTGAAACTTGTGTTTTACACGCTTGGGGTTGAGGTTCCAACCCGCGTATGGCAATGGATTTTTTGCATTTTTTTTTTAATTCTTTTTAAGTTAGTATAAATTTTTAACTCGTTTGATTTTTATCTCATTTAGATTCAATAACTTCAATAAAGATCAAGGATTCCATAATTTTAGTCGCCCCTTGCAAGAAGAAATTTCTTATTCGTATTAAAATTATTTTACTATATTTTAAGTTTTCGCTTCGATGCAAAGCTGAGAAGATATTTTTTTGTGACTATCATTTATATCCCTGCTTTAACTTGACCTACTTTTTTCAAAAATATGTTAAATGACTACAATTTGTATCTATTTATTGGTTATTTTAGTTAAAGTAAAACATTAAAATTAATTCAGTTCATATTTCAATTGTAGTATCTTCTTAAACACCAAAAGTTACTATAAAATGATTACTATTATTTCTATTTAAGTTATCTATTACAATAAAAATGCAAAAAAATATTGAGTTACTCTGATAAATTTACTATAAATAGTAATTATAAAATTTCCTGACCGCATATTAATCTTAATGATCCATTTTTTTTAATTCTCATAAAATTTTTTATTTAATGATGTCAATTTCAAACTTGCAAATTGAGCTAAAAGTTATGGTAATAAATAATTTATTTTTTACTATAAACTTTCACACAATTCAACTTTAAAAGATTAAAAAAAATAGGTTAAATATGTCATTTTCCTTATTTTTAACATATTAATAATCAAAATCAGTATTAATTTAAAACAATTTTTTTTGTTCTTAATAATAACTAATAATATTAAAATTTAGATAGAAAAAGTCTAATTGCACATATAAAACATCGCAAAAAGTTGATTTAGAAAAGTAAATTTTTGCTTCTGATGAAAGTTCCTTGTAGTCCAGTGCATTTATTTATAGTAACAAACAATTTTAATTGAAGAATATTGTATCAAGCCCTTTAAATTTTTATACACGTAAAAGTAAAGCAAAATATAACTTTTTCATTATTTTATAATTTCTCCGTATAAATTACAATATTAAATTACTGGATATCAATTGTATACTAAATTTAATAATAATAATTAGTATTTATTCATATATTATGTTTTAAAATCAAAGACCTACTAATTAGGATATAATCAAAGAAATAAGAGTTAATGTTGCTTTTGTAATAATCCACCAACTTCTCTAAATGAAACACTATCTACAGATTTGCATCGAAGCGTTTCTTACGACAGTGATTTTAATCACTTGTATTTGTAATCCCTTATATATTATACATGTATATTAACTCAAAGAAATTTGAATCTTTAAATGTTTATATCTAATAATGAACAATAAAAATTTGTTTATATATCTAATATTAATGATACGCACGCATGTGTGGGCAGTGGAGTAGCCAAAGGGGGGCTAATAGGTCTATACCCCTCCATTGGCCATATCTTTCTTATTCTTTTGAAATATTTAAATTTAAATATGAAAATTCTGTAACAAATTTTATATATTTGAAATAATAAATATGTTAACGGTAAATCAACGTCCTGCACCTCTGTACCTTTTTTACGTGATTTGAATAAAGACTCTTTTAAAAATGATCATAGCTCGTTTTTATCGCAACTCACCCTATGCTCACATCGTTAACAATAAAAACTATCAAAGGAGTCAAACCTATAAGATATCGCTAGCGTTCCCGGGTTAAAATATGTTTTACAATTATTTGATTAAATTTATATTTTTGGCAGAAATTTCTGGTAGGAGAACAACTTTAAAGTTTAGAAAATTCCAATTTAGAAATTTTAACTTATACTAACTTATAGTAACATTATGATTGAGTGATTGTTTGTCCTCATTAATGTTTTTCTTGTTCAGTGTTCTATTACATTTAAAAAAAAACCCAGAACAGGGGGGTCGCGGCACAGTGGTGACGTGGCATAGTTGTATCGTGTATAATAATATCTGACAGTGATTAAAATCACTATCAAAAAAAAATGCTTCGATGCAAATCTGTAGATAGTTTTTAATTTTAAAAAATTGGTGGATTANAGATAGTGTTTAATTTTAAAAAATTGGTGGATTATTCCAAAAGCTGCATGATCTGCTAGTTCCTTATTAATATCCTAATTAAGATAAAGTATGTCAAATGAAAAAGGGATTATTAAAAAATATTATTTCTCATGAAAAAATGAGGTTGTTCCATACACTTTTCAATAAGTTATAGCATTATATAGTTAAAAATGTAAAAAATAAAATCGAGAATTTTTACACAATAATAGCATTCGGTAGCCATTTTCACCATGAAGACAAAATAAAGTCCGAAATTTTTTTGCATAATAAAGTGCATTACATTAGCTTTAATTTAATATATATATATATAAAAGTGTCAGACTTTCCGGAACACTTTCAAAAATCAAGTTGAAAAAGTACATTTTTTGTGAAAAAGTTGTCATTTTGAATCCCCCCCTGTAGGCAGGTAAAAAGTCAGACTATAAAAAAAATATACCAAGTGATAGGTAAAGACATCGAGAATCTATAAAAAAAAAGTATATTGATATGTTCATTTTTGAAANCAAGAATCTATAAAAAAAAATTATATTGATATGTTCATTTTTGAAAAACTTACGGCAGTTTTTAGTAAAAAAAATTGAAAAAATTAGCGATTTTTAAATTTGTAATTTTTTTGGAGATTTCCCCCATTTACGGAGAATGAGAGAATTTTTTTCAATTTTTGTAGGTAATGTCTTCGACTATATACGATTTGTGATCTTTTGACGTATCATTGAAAGAAATTGGTTCGGTGAGAGCTGAGAAAAAGTGGTAACAGACACACAAAAAAAAAACACATCTTAGTAAAACCAATACCTTCTCAGCTTCGCATCGAAGCTAAAAATTAAGAAAAACGTGCATGAATTCTTATTGCTCTGTGTGATACGAATTTCGTACCCAGAGTTCTTGAGTAATAGGTGATACCGTAGTAGAAGTGTAAAGTCTGAGCTGGGACCCCCCCTAACCCACATTTTGTGGGTTTACCCTGTCCTAGGTAGACGGGCGGTGTAAACAACCGGGAGGGGTATATGGTGAAAGGCATAGTCCCCTCACCCACCCACATGATGTAGGTTTACCCTGTCCTAGGTTGACGGGAGGTGTAAACGGCCGGGGGGATATGGTGAAAGGTCGATGTTTCTCGTTCCTAGATAGCATTTCGTTATACCATGGTACAAGTTACCTTGGTATATGCATAGTATACCTAGGTAGATGGAACATCATATAGTATATCTTGATATATTACAGAAAATTAGAGGTATTTTAAAAATTACATAATTTTAGAATTATATGAAAATATTTGAATGCAAAAAAGTGAAAGGTGTAATCAAGCGGCGACGGCGGCTATTAATCCCACGAAACCCAACTTTAGCTATGTGACGTGTATGCCTTTGATCATAGAGAGCCCCCTTACTTGACTAACGTATGTATTAAAACAGTAAATGAACGGTTTACCCCTACATAGAAGGGGAGGTGATGATGAAACTCATCATAAGGTGATCATTATTATGATATTTATTAGTAAATAAATAAATATGTACAATATTATACTATTTCATAAGAATTGAGTTATTTTTTAATTATAGAGAAAATATTTAAAAATCGATAATTTAAATTAATTATTATGATATTAAGTTACATTATTGCGTTTGTTAATAGATATTTTTTTTTTTTTTT
>NW_026099573.1:29639339-29642516 GCF_025091365.1 Daktulosphaira vitifoliae
TGTGGTGAACTGGGTTTCTAAGTCCAGTTTCAGCCAGTCGGAAGAGTACCAATAGGAAGAGTCAAAGTAAAAATACAGTGTAACATTCACTATGAGTACTGATCAATTTATTTGTGTTCATGTCCCTTTTTATATTTTAAGAAACATGATTAATTACGAATTAATACAAGGTTAAGACAACATTTAAAGTAAACAAAACACCATTAAAATATAATCTTTAAAATCTAATTTAAAAGACTATTAAGTATTGCTACATATTTCAAGATGCCGTTCACGACATGTTCCCTTTAAAAAATCCCTTTTAAAAAAAGTGTAAATAAATAACTTGTTTTGTTTTTAATTAAAAAAAATATTAACATATTATTTTACACCAAAACATAATAAAATTATTTTTTTACAATTTTTATCATAAAATGATATAAATTCTGAGTTTTGAAATTTTTGTTCTAAGACCAGTTTAGGAAATTTTATAAGCTTTTATTTCGTGTAAAAATATTACTGGACTCGTCTAGGAACTTTGTTAAAAGTAAAAAAACCGAACGGCAGTCGGAAAATATGTATTGATTACGACCTTATATATGTTACAGCAATTTCTGTTATACGAGTTATTTGGACACTCAAGTACCCTTTGAGATCTATGCTATTCGATAGGAAATGTTATAAGCTTCTCATTGATATATAATTATTAAGTGAAAACGTCTCGGAACTTTTTCAAAAGTACAAAAAGCCACTGCCAGTTTGAGAATACATATTTTTTACTACTGCAATTTATCTAATACAGGTTACTTGGACACTAGAGTACCCCTTGAGATCTACGTGATTCGATAGGAAATTTTATAAGCTTTTCATTGATATATAATGATTAAGTGAACACGCCTCGGAACTTTTTCAAAAGTACAAAAAGCCACTGCCAGTTTGAGAATACATATTTTTTACTACCGCAATTTATCTAATACGGGTTACTTGGACACTCGAGTACCCTTTGAGATCTATGCTATTCGATAGGAAGTTTTATAAGCTTTTCATTGATATATAATTATTAAGTGAACACGCCTCGGAACTTTTTCAAAAGTACAAAAAAACACCGCCAGTTTGAGAATACATGTTGTTAATTACCGCAATTTCTCTATTATGGGTTATTTAGACACTCGAGTACCCCTTGAGATCTATGTGATTCGATAGGAAGTTTTATAAGTTTTTCATTGATATATAATTATTAAGTGAACACGCCTCGGAACTTTTTCAAAAGTACAAAAAACCACCGCCAGTTTGAGAATACATATTGTTTACTACCGCAAATTTTGACTGGCAATTTCTCTCATACGGGTTACTTGGACACTCGAGTACCCCTTGAGATCTATGTGGTTCGATAGGAAATTTTATAAGCTTTTCATTGATATATAATTATTAAGTGAACACGCCTCGGAACTTTTTCAAAAGTACAAAAAAACACCGCCAGTTTGAGAATACATGTTGTTAATTACCGCAATTTCTCTATTATGGGTTATTTGGACACTCGAGTACCCCTTGAGATCTATGTGATTCGATAGGAAATTTTATAAGCTTTTCATTGATATATAATTATTAAGTGAACACGTCTCGGAACTTTTTCAAAAGTACAAAAAACCACCGCCAGATTGAGAATACATATTGTTTACTACCGCAAATTTTGACTGGCAATTTCTATCATACGGGTTACTTGGACACTCGAGTACCCCTTGAGATCTATGTGATTCGATAGGAAGTTTTATAAGCTTTTCATTGATATATAATTATTAAGTGAACACGTCTCGGAACTTTTTCAAAAGTACAAAAAACGGATCTCCGGTTTGAGAATAAAAGCGATTACACGGCTATATTATATTGTTTACTACCGAAAATTTTGACCAGCGTTTTCTCCTACTCGGTTTACTTGGACACTCGAGTACCATTTTTGATTAATGCCTTTGGATAGGAAATTTTATAAGCTTTTATTTGGTGTATAATTATTGCCTGGACTCGTCTCGGAAGTTATTGTCAAAAGTAAAATATAACA
Source organism: Daktulosphaira vitifoliae (assembly GCF_025091365.1). Taxonomy (NCBI): domain Eukaryota; kingdom Metazoa; phylum Arthropoda; class Insecta; order Hemiptera; family Phylloxeridae; genus Daktulosphaira; species Daktulosphaira vitifoliae. The sequence goes on from NW_026099573.1 coordinate 29,641,375, forward strand.
TTTTTTTAAACCAACTGGTGACCTCTAGCGGTGTATATTATAATTATATCTGATTAGAAATTGCTATCTTCACAGTCGTGATTATTTCAAGTATCCTACTATATTGTTCATTTGAAGAACAATTTTGATTATCAATATATAGCTATTTATTTCATAAATATTACATTCATATAATTATTTATAAGCGAAAATAGGTCTATGAATTATTGAATTTAGCAACTAGGACAAAAATTGACTATTAGACTAATATAATTGTTGTGAGAGGTATTAAACCACCTCACTCTTTTATAATCTGGTCATAGCTGCTGTAAATTGTAATATCTGATTTAGGTGAATTAATTTCTCTATAAAACTCACATATGAAAACAAATAATTTAAATGATTTCGCTTATTATAGAAACAAATTCTATGGATTTATGTACCGCAACTCATCCGCTAGTATAAATTATTTGTTTTTATTCTATACAAAAATATTCGTGTATAACAGCATATTATGTTATTTCAAGTAATTTGTATTTGAAAAAATAATATATAACCCGATTATACAAGTGTATTATCAGTAAAAATTCTGATATCACGGTAATGTTACATGGTGAAAATGCGAATTTGAACGACTCGTTCAGGAAAACCATAGTAAGGAGTAATTGATAANGGTAATGTTACATGGTGAAAATGCGAATTTGAACGACTCGTTCAGGAAAACCATAGTAAGGAGTAATTGATAAGAACCGTGACCGATCGTAAGAAATGAACGAAAGAACGAGTTATATGAACGGGTCATTTGAACGATCCGATCTAAACGATCCGGATCGTTCGATTGACCCGAAATTCCCATCACTAGTTGGCGCTTAAAATGTGACAAGATTATTGTGTGGTAATACTAATAACATACTGAGACCACGGTTATACCGTACACAAGTCAATTGCTTTTGTTTGTTATGATAACCATGTTTCCCTGGCGGATCTGACAATTAATTATGTTTTAAAAATATATCTATTAATCTACAATAATATTCACAATTATAGATACATTTAAATCTAATAATGCAATCCATCTATATCATTAATTACAATTGCGTATATCAATTAAAATCAAATCCAAAAGAATATAAATGTTGATAAAGCATTTTTTTTTTTTTTTT
>NW_026099573.1:29642667-29649968 GCF_025091365.1 Daktulosphaira vitifoliae
ATTCGATAGGAAATTTTATAAGCTTTTCATTGATATATAATTATTAAGTGAACACGTCTCGGAACTTTTTCAAAAGTAAAAAAAACCACCGCCAGTTTGAAAATACATATTGTTTACTACCGCAAATTTTGACTGGCAATTTCTCTCATACGGGTTACTTGGACACTCGAGTACCCCTTTAGATCTATGTTATTCGATAGGAAATTTTATAAGCTTTTCATTGATATATAATTATTAAGTGAACACGTCTCGGAACTTTTTCAAAAGTAAAAAAAACCACCGCCAGTTTGAAAATACATATTGTTTACTACCGCAAATTTTGACTAGCAATTTCTCTAATACGGTCTACTTGGACACTCGAGTACCCCTTGATATCTATGTTATTCGATAGGAAATTTTATAAGCTTTTCATTGATATATAATTATTAAGTGAACACGTCTCGGAACTTTTTCAAAAGTACAAAAAACCACCGCCAGTTTGAAAATACATATTGCTTACTACCGCAAATTTTGATTAGCAATTTCTCTAATGCGGGTTACTTGGACACTCTAGTACCATTTTTGATTAATGTCTTTGAATAGGAAATTTTATAAGCTTTAATTGGTGTATAATTATTTCCTGGAGTCTTCTAGGAACTTTTTGTTAAAATTAAAAAATATTTTAAAATTCTTTTATCAGTCTGGCGCTCTCTAGCGGTATATATGCTAACTATGGCTGATTAGAAATTGCTAGAAAGGAATTGCTAACTTCACACACATAATATATTGATATAATCTGACTTGACATTTGCTAATCCTCTAGTATTTTATTAATTCAAATATTTCAAATAATTATTGATGATATATGTTGTTAAGTAATTGATAATTAATACAAAGAAAATGTTCTGTTAACTTAGATGTATCGTTAACTTGAAGTTTATTTTACTAGGATAACTACAAAAGTTTTGAATTAATCACCAAACAATTTTTGTATAAATTTTGATTTATTTTTCTAAAAGAACTGTTTAATTTTTAATAAAATGGATCACGTTGTAACTTGTATTGCTCCTGTTAATATAGCTGTCATTAAATATTGTATATAAACTAAGATCGTAAATATTAAGACTCTAATCAATTAAAATTTTTAGGGGGAAAAAAAAATGAAGAATTAGTACTACCACTTAATGACTCTCTCAGTTTAACTTTAGATTGCGAACAAGTAATTAAGTTCGAAAAGAAATTAATAATCATATTAATACAATTAATGTATTTTCAGATGCATGCTAAAACATCAGTTATTGCAGGTCCATTTTTTGAAAATGATATGGTTTGGCTGAATGGAGAGTAAGTATATTTAATAATTTAAAAATTTTTAGCATGTATTTCCACATTTAATATTGCAAAAAAATTCTTAATGTTTTTAAGGGATGATTCTAAAAAGTAATTATCAGCTGATAAATCATAAAATATACCTAATTAAATAAAAGCAAAAATTGTTTTTTCAATATTGTATTTATTTTGAAAATGTATGGCTTATGATAAACTAATCAACCTGTATATATAATTTTTTGCAATAAGTAATGTTTATAACTTTGAAGAAAATAAAATAATTATTGCAATAATAACATGATAATGGAACTCCATAGTTGTATTACTAATAAAGCTTAAAAATTTTGTCTAAATAAACAAAATGTAGTTTAATATCAATTTTATTAAAAATTTTACAGTGTTTAAATGACAACCTTTTTTGTACTTACATTATTATTAAATTTTGTAATATAATGTTAAAATTGTAGGATCATGTCAGTTGATGGAAATACACGTCTTCAAAAATGCTTTCAACTTGGTAAGTCACTGAATTACTATAATCATATTTAATTAAAGTCTTATTATTTTACAGTCAGAGACTTAATTAAAAAAAAAAAAGGAGTTAACTGTGCTGAAGCAAAATGGAAAATAAGAGTTTGTTCTGAGAATAATTTCCCAACTGCAGCAGGGCTTGCGTCATCTGCAGCTGGTTATGCGTGTTTAAGTTTGTCAATTTATAAATATATTTAGAGATGCATATACTTTTATTAATGTATATTTTTTTTTTTCAAGTTTACACTTTAGCGACTGCGTTTCAGTTAACTGATGAAGATCTTCCTTCAATAGCTAGGCAAGGTAGTGGTAGTGCGTGTAGAAGTTTAAATGGGGGTTTTGTTCATTGGAGAGCTGATGTAGATAAATGTGAATCTGATTCAACTGTAGTCCAAATTGCTTCTGACACACATTGGCCAGAAATGATTGTTTTAATACTTGTGGTATATTATGTTTATTAAGTTTATTATTTCTTAGATTAGCTATAAAGGAAACTGTATTATATATAATTATAAGGTTTTTATTCACAGCATCTAATTTAGTGTAAATTTTTAAATCCCTTTTTATATTTTATTTTTATTTATTTTTTAAATAAAAACGGTATATGAAAATTAAACCCATATCACATCCTAACCTGCCGTAAGGAATTTCAATCCAAAAAACTAAAAAAAAATATATTTATTGATCCTTCTGTGAAATTGATAAAATGTCGTTTAAGCCCTTTATCCTTTCTACTATTATAAGTATTCCGTGTTCAATAATTTAAAAAAAAAGTTCTTTTTCCTTAAAATAATATTGATGTTTTTGTAATAGAAACATTTAAATTAAATTAAAAATAAGAAAATTGTTAACTAAAAAAAAACCAATTGTTAACAAAATTTAAACCAGTATTTTAAATAATAGCATTTTTATGTCAGGGTAAGATGAATAGTGTGGTTAGAAATTGGAAGGATAAAAATACTGGTCTAAAAAAAGTTAATTGGTTATTTTCTTAATAAGACCATTTTTTTATTTTTAAGCTGGTAAAACAAGTAACCTTCCATTTAGAAAAATTTATTTTATGATAAGGTGGGACACTAGTCATGACTAATTAATTTTATTTAATTATAAAAAAAAGATGATTATAACTTTTAAAAAAAAATTTATATTGTGTTTATATATTTATAAAAGTTGATTCTTTTAATATCAACAACTCGAATTCTCTTAAAATAATAATTACATTAAGAAAATACTTTTTGTTATTTATTAATTTTATATATTTCTCAATTTATTATTTATTAAGTATTTTTTTAAATTCATCCATTATGTCAACTTCATTTTTTAATTAGTAGCATTTAATTAGCGTATAAAATAAAAGATGATCTAATTCAAAAAATGAATGGTCGATTACAACTAGAAGTGAAGTGTGGGTTATGTTTTTTTTTTCATTACACATTACTCTGCCAGTAACTTTCTCTTAATTATATTTAAAGATGTTAATAAATTCTGCAGTATTTTTTATTTTATAAGCTTGTTAAATATGTTGCTATTTAAATAAATTAAGTTGATACTTTTATGAGGTATAAGGGATGAAATTAAAAAATACCAAAAAAAATTAAATAATATGATAATTATTTTAATAGAAATGAAGTGTCTAATATCTCGTGTCTTGAAATTTATTTTTAATGTATTCACTTTTTTTAATTAAGAATATGAATGAACTATTATATAAGAGTTGAATATACAAAGTAATCCATTTATCATTACTACTTACTCAATTACTCATGTACTTTCATATGAAAACATGTAATTTTCATTATTAAACAAATAATAATTTATTATTTTTAATTTATAGTAAGAGATATTTTTATTTAACTTAATTCATTTATCAGTTTATAAGTTTTGTTTTTTGTAGTTAAAATAGACAAATAATATACAAAGAAAATCAAATACAGGTAGCTAATTGCTTCTTTACAACTTTACTATTCATAGTTTGTAGCAGTTATTGCTAAAAAAACACAATTGAGAGATAATAACAAGGTAATTTTAATTTGACAACAATGTGTTTCACTGAAGGCTAAAAAATAAACATATAATTCATTTGAAAATGTAAAGCATTTTTATTTCCTGACAATAAATACTGTATACTCATAAATAAACCATAAACGAATCCATTAGTTACCAATTAATTTATTCCATTGTAATTATGCATTTATTATAACCCAAAAATTGGAAACTCAATAGTTTCATATCTATAAAATGGATGAAGGATTATTAAAAATTTGAACACTATTTACTATCAATAGTAAACCTTAAACATTTTATTACATTTAAAAGATGTGTTCCCATTTAAAAAAAAAACAATTTTGACACCCTTAGAAGGTATAAAGAATGAACTTAAAAATTATTTCATAGATAATAATTCAAAAACAATATAAACCTAAAAATAATAAAAAAAAAATTTCAAAATAATTTTAAGCATAAACAATTTTTTTTCACTCAAAATGATGTACTTAACCTTTTTATTTTATCTATTTATAACAAAAAAAATATGTATAACATTATATACATACATTTTTTTCTACCATTGTAGTATTTCAACTTATATTTTTGATACCAAAACATTACTTTATTTAAAATAAATTACACATACTACACCAATGGAATTTTACACTCACAATATATAATAAGTTAATATTTTAATATATCTAAAAGTTGACTGTTTCAAAGAATTATATTTTGTATGGTTTTTTTTTAATAAAAAACTCAAATTTTATGATTTGTGCTATTTTTAGTATAATTGATATTTAATTTTTTTTTTTTTTTTTTTTTAGGTGAATGACTCTAAGAAAAAAACTAGTAGTACTATAGGAATGAAGCAGTCTGTGAATACTAGTGAACTACTTAAGTATAGAGTAAATGAGTGTGTTCCCAAACGAACTGCACAAATAATTCAAGTACTTCAATTGTTTTTTTTAATCTTTCATTTAAAATTATTTAAATATCAAATTAGAAACCAGAACTATGTATTTATGATATTTTTTCTGGCCTTAAAACATGTTAAAGTGTAATGTATTTTATTCGTGCTTTATTTACTATAGAAATAAACTATTGTCACTAATATATCACGTAAACAATTTATTAGGCTGCATTTATTCATAAAAAGAATTATTAAAGATATTTATTAAAGTAAATTTTGTTAAGAAATGCAATTGTCAATAATAGGTATATTTGGGATGTATATGGTTATCTCCTCTAGATTGGTGCTATCTAAATTTTATGAAGCATATATTTGTTTTGTGTCTCAAAGAACTTTTTTTTATCATCATTTACTTTTAATGGTTAATATCTCAGCAACAAATCTAATGAGCCCTTTTGGTATATTTTATTTTAAATTCTGTTGTAGAAATATTTGTATAATGTTAATTAATAGCATCAAAATATTTCAAATAGCTAACAACTGTTGATTTTAATTTTACTTGCTTTGGGTGTTTATTAGGGTCACCATTGGTGGTAGACTGAGGTTTTTTCCGTAGTCTTAATTTTTAGTACATATTGGGGCCGCACAGTGTTCTAAAACACAAATTTTAGCAGGATAATATTAAACTTATGTTAAAATTTTTACTTTTAATTAGGATAAAAGGTTGATAAATTCAAATTAAACTTTATTTATTCAATATATTCCCTTTCAGAAGGGCCATAGAGGGTATTTTATTCATTTTAGTCAATTTTTGATATAATATATCAAAATATATGTTATTTATTTTATTATAAAATTTCATCCGTAAATATAAACGTTAAAAAATTATATTTTATTTAATAATGTTTTAAATTTTAAATTTTAAATAATATTTATTTTATCATTTTATTTAATCATTCTAATATTTATTTTTATGTCTATACTATTATTACAGGCTATAAAAGATAAACATTTTTCAAAGTTTGCTGAAATAACAATGCGAGATAGCAATCAGTTTCATGCTATTTGTTTGGATACATATCCTCCATGTATCTATTTGAATCATATTTCCCATGAAATAATTAGCTTTATACATGACTATAATGAGGCAGTTGGACAAATTAAAGTATGTTGTATATGTTGTATAAGTTGTTATGTTATTATTAATAGCTGCATTTTTTGTCTATAAATTTAATTACTTTAAGGTTGCTTATACTTTTGATGCTGGCCCAAATGCTTTTGTATTTCTAGAAAAAGAAAACTTAAGTTCATTTCTATCAGAATTAATTCATGTGTTTCCTCCCAATCATTTTGACACATATTTACGAGGAATATCAAGTATTCAAATTAATTCTGTAATTATTTATTTGATAAAAAATTGATTTAAATTAACTTTCATTGGATGTAATAGTAATTAATCATTATTTTTAGAGAATCATGTTTAATTTTACCCCTAAAGAGAAAGGGCTATTGAAGTATATTATGGTGACAAAATTAGGAAATGGACCAAAATGTATCAATAGTCATCTTTTGAACCAAGATGGTATTCCATATTAAAAAAGTGCTAAAAAATATAAATTTTTTGTCATAAATATTTTTATATTTATAACTTGAGGTAAACTAAATAAAAAATATTTGTCCTTTTTATATGAAATGTGAAACAATTTTTGTACTTAAAATAAAATAACTATTATAAATTATATAATTATTTATAATAATTTTGTAATTGGTTTTTAGTAATTAAACACTTTTTTTAATACATAATTATTTTAATATTAGGTGTAATAAATTATTGAAATTTAATAAACGAGGAGTCAGGGTGTATCCTATATTTTTTAATTTAGAAAATCACCCTACAAATTGTTCATATTCATGTAAAAACAAAACAATATAATATTGGTTTAATTGGCAATTTTAAGATCATTAGATTTAGGGACAGATATTTCACATAAAAATTGTTTATAATTAAATTTTCTAAAAAAAAGTGTTACTAGTAAAAATTATAAGTTATAAGTAAAAAACTTGTAACGTGACAAAATGTGAATGTTATGATATTGATAGATTACTGTTTTGCTTTGCTAATGGGCGCGCGTACGTTATATCCGGCCGTGTAATCAGAAAACTGTACTGTTGCTGTCAAGGTGAACGCTATACACACAATATTCTTTATCAGTTTAACAATCGTTCCCTATATGACACATACACTGGCCACCACTGTCCATACCTGTATAACTCTAATATTGTTCATATTTTTATCTGTTGTATATTTTGTAAATCATTAAGCCGATACCCTCTCCCAAACGGGTTCGTCGTCGTTGTGTCTCGCCCGGTGTGTAGAAATTTTTTCGTAGCTCTCTTCCCTTTGAACCACCGTCGTGGTCTGTTTTGCTGTGTGCGTGCAGCCAATTATAGTTTTTTTTCTCGTGTTCGTTGTATAAACATAATGTACTAATCCAGCAAGGCGTCGGCCATTTCCGGGGCCGAGATCCCCATCTTAGGATGAGTCCCATCCGGGACTGGGTAT
>NW_026099573.1:29650221-29655920 GCF_025091365.1 Daktulosphaira vitifoliae
ATCTTATATATATAAAATCTAATGTCAGATTTTTGTCCGCGATGGACGCCGAAACTACTGAACCGAATTTTATGAAATTTGGCATAAATGTGCGATTAGGTCTAACTTAGAACATAGGATAGTTTTTATTTTGATTGATGGCCTTATTTATTTTTTATAATATAAAATAAATAAATATAAATAATTATTTTCTCATAGATGGCGTTATGAAACGGTATTAAAGTTATGTAAGTGTCCAATAGATAGCGCCTGTCCACGTGTATTTTCTTTCAATAATTGTAATTGTAATGACAATAGAACGATCAAGAATCTTCGCGACGGATAGGCAACCAAAATACATATATGCACGAATATTCTCGATCGGCCATAAAAAGAATATTCTAGACCCACTACACACTATAAAACGGCGCAACATAATTATAACGATATATATTTTGTGTTTGTAATAATTTGTGATCTCTGCTAAGACACGTTAATTTTTTTGTAAATTTTGCGTATATATTACTGAATAACATCGCGCAAATTGATTTGGATATTGATTAAGTAAGTTCGACTTTATTTCTTTTTATCTTTTGTATGTATTTAATTATTAATTGAACATATTTATATTTATTTTAAAAAAAAATTATCATAGTTCAAATAATACTTATAATAGTAGTATTATAAGTATTATTATAATAATTTTATGTTATTTTTTCATCGTAACCGGTTCGAAATTTATTTATTTAATATTTTTGTAGTAAAATGCCACCGAAAAAATCGAACCTTTCCGCGAGTAGTAGAGAGGCACGGCGCAAACGTGCAAAAAGAAGTTTTCGGTCAGCACAGCAACATGAAGAACATGAAAGACAGCGAACCAGTCGCGAATTACAACTTGGATCATTTGTTCGTCTTGCCTTTGAATATGCACCGGATATTAATTACTCTGCGCATTCTTTAATTTCCATCGGTGAAATGAACAAAGTATGCCAATATTGTCAGGCGTTGAAATTCCCCAATGAAACACCTGGACTGTGTTGCGCATCAGGAAAAGTTGTACTGGAGCCGCTTCCATCTCCGCTGGAACCTTTACAATCACTTCTTGCTGGCCAATCTGATGATTCAAAATTATTTTTGAGCAAGATTCGTAAGTTTAATTCTTGCTTCCAAATGACGTCTTTTAGGGCAACAAAAATTTGTGATCTCACATCCGATGGTAATTACTTCGAATCTACATTTAAGATACAAGGTCAGGTTTATCATCAAATTGGGTCATTGATGCCGATGCCTGATACTGAACCGAAGTTTCTGCAAATCTATTTTATGGGAAATTGTGAAGAACGCGTATCAACCCGCTGTGTTCATAATTTTATTGAACGAGCAGATGAGAGAGCAATTGTGGAATCATTGGAAATTTTTTTAGAAAATCGAAACCAACTTATTCAGTTGTTCAAACGTGTATCGCCACAATTATTAAACGACAACTATCAAATTGTTATTAAGGCTGATAGAGTACCATCAGGAGAGCATGCTGGAAGGTTCAACGCGCCCACCGTAGACGAAGTAGCAGTTATTATGGCCGGTGATCCAGCTGACAGCCGAGCCATCAAAATTACACGTCGAGACAACACCATAAGCATAATTTCAGACACTCACCGTTCCTACGATGCACTACAATATCCGCTGATATTTTGGGCAGGACAGGATGAATATCACATTAATATTAAACAGCGTAATTCAACTACTGGTAAAATATCAAATTAAATATTTTTTGCCTATTTTTTATTTTTATTTTATGGTATTAATATTTCAATTTTTGATTATATTAATTTTTTTTATATAAAATTGAAATTCATTTCTAATTTTTCACATTTTTATTTTTCATTAAATTAATTTCACTAAAATATATTTATTAGAAAAATTAATTTTGTATTTTTAAATTTTTTTTTTCAATTAATTCCATATAAATTTACTTAAAATCAATTAAAAATGTTCACACTTTTTTTTTAATTTTTAATTATTAATGCTTAATTTATTATGAATTTTTAGGTCGTGAAACAAACAAAAAAGTTAGTTCAATGAACTACTATGCCCATCGATTGATGATAAGACGTAATCAGGATAATTATATTCTTCGATATCGCCAGCTATTCCACCAATATGTTGTCGATATGTACGCAAAGATTGAAAGTGAACGTTTGCGATATATTCGATTCAATCAGGCTAAATTAAGATCAGAAGAATACATCCACTTACGAGATGCTATTAATGGACATGTCGATGAACAAATAAATATAAACGATATAGGTAATGCATTTATTTTACCCTCGAGTTTTATTGGTAGTCCACGGCACATGCAGGAATATACACAAGATGCAATGACTTATGTACGTCATTACGGCCGTCCAGATTTATTTATTACATTTACATGTAATCCGAAATGGGAAGAAATAAAAAATCTGCTATTACCAGGCCAACAATCGACACATCGTCATGATATTACTGCGCGCGTGTTCAAACAAAAATTAAAATCATTGATGAATTTCATTGTGAAATATTCGGTTTTTGGTGAAGTACGTTGCTGGATGTATTCAGTCGAATGGCAAAAGCGCGGTTTGCCCCATGCACATATCCTGATTTGGCTTGAAGATAAAATCCATCCAGAAGAAATTGATCAAATAATTTCTGCCGAAATTCCAGATCCATCAATCGATCAGGAATTATTTCATATTGTTACCAGTCACATGATTCACGGACCCTGTGGTGTTTTCAACATGATATCTCCATGCATGGAGGATGGAAAATGTAAAAAAAAATTCCCAAAACAATGTATTAATGATACTATTACAGATATTGACGGTTATCCATTGTATCGACGTAGAAACGCTGAGAATGGTGGCCACACATTCACGATGCGAATGTCAAATGCTATCGAAGTTGAAATCGATAATCAATGGGTGGTACCATACTCACCACTACTTTCAAAAACATACAAAGCTCATATAAATGTTGAGTTTTGTAGTTCTGTGAAGTCTATAAAATACATTTGCAAATACGTTAACAAAGGCAATGATTTGGCAGTATTCGAAGTTCAAAATGTAAATAAAAATGATGAAATAACACAGTACCAAATGGGTAGATATATCAGTAGTAATGAAGCTATCTGGCGCATATTTAGTTTTCCTGTACACGATAAAGAGCCAGCTGTGCAGCATCTTGCTGTACATCTTGAAAACGGACAACGTGTATATTTCACTAAAGAAAATATTTTCCAACGAGCACTTCAGCCACCGAAAACAACACTTACTGAATTTTTCACATTGTGTCAAAAAACCGATGTTTTTGGCCAGTTCGCACGCACACTATTGTATACAGAAGTTCCACGTTATTTTACATGGAACACATCAGGCAAAAAATGGGAGCCACGTAAGCAAGGTGAACCACATCCAACAATCCCCGGTGTATTAAAAGCCAAGACATTAGGACGACTTTACACAGTACATCCAAAACAACGTGAATGTTTCTTTTTACGTTTGTTGTTAATCAATGTTCCAGGACCCACATCTTTTGAATTTTTGCGCACCGTTAACGGTCGAGTGTTTAATTCATATCAAGATACATGTCGCGTATTGAAATTGCTGGAAGACGACAATCATTGGGATCTCACGCTTGCTGACGCAGCGTTAGTATCCACGCCAAATACCATTCGTCAACTGTTTGTAATTATTTTGACAACATGTTATCCAACACGATCATCGACTTTATGGGAAAAATACAAAAACTATATGACTGAAGATATTCTGCACCGAATAAGACAGACAACTCAAAATCAAGATCTAGATTACACGCCAGAAATGTATAACGAAGCATTAATGTTGATTGAGGATTCATGTATTCTAATTTCTAATTTACCACTTGCTCATTATGGTTTGCCGTCGCCTAATCGCCCGGCCATCGACTTGGTTAACACTGATGTTCTGCGAGAAAAACAATATAATAACGTTGAATTAGCTGCATTTGTTACAAATAATGAACCTCTAATGACAGCTCAACAAAAAAATATTTATACTCAAATTATGATGGCTGTTGATGCTAAACAAGGTGGCTTCTTTTTCTTAGATGCACCAGGTGGAACTGGTAAGACATTTTTAATATCTATTATCTTAGCAAAGATACGATCGCAAGGAAAAATTGCTCTAGCAATTGCAACGTCGGGCATTGCGGCCACTCTGTTAGATGGTGGGCGAACGGCACATTCAGCACTCAAGCTGCCATTAGACATTCATAATAAACCATATGCAATATGTAACATAAAAAAAATAAGCGGAATGGCTACAGTAATGCGAAACAGTTCGATAATTATTTGGGATGAATGTACAATGGCCCACAAACATGCATTGGAAGCATTGCATAGAACTTTACAAGATTTTAATGGCAATGACAAACTATTCGGTGGTGCTGTTTTACTATTGTCTGGTGATTTCCGACAGACATTGCCAGTTATTCCACGCTCTACTTTTGCCGATGAAATTAATGCGTGTTTAAAACAGTCATTTTTATGGCAAAATGTCGAAACAGTTCGATTGACCATTAACATGCGTGTGCAATTGCAAAACGACTCATCAGCACAAATATTTTCTGAGCAATTGCTGGACATTGGCAATGGTAGAATAACATTGCATCCAAATACACAATGCATTAAATTGCCAGATAACTTCTGCACATTTGTCGAGACAAAATCAGAATTGATCGAAAAGGTTTTCCCGGCTATACTGAATAATTACACAAACCACGATTGGCTTAGTGAGCGTGCAATCTTAGCCGCAAGAAATGTCGATGTCGATGAAATTAACTTCCACATACAGCAGTTGATACCGGGTGATATGGTATCGTTTAAGTCGATCGATAGTGTTGTTGATGAAGACGAAGCTGTACAATACCCAACAGAATTTTTAAACTCTCTGGATATACCAGGAATGCCACCACACAATCTACAGTTAAAAATTGGATCACCGATTATTTTATTACGTAATTTGAATCCACCCAGACTATGCAATGGTACACGTTTGGTCATCAAAAAAATTACCGGAAATATTATTGAAGCAACCATTTTAACAGGAAGATTTAAAGGGGAAATTGTTCTATTGCCACGTATCCCAATGATTCCGTCAGATACCACATTACCATTCAAAAGGCTTCAATTTCCTGTTCGATTAGCATACGCAATAACCATTAACAAGTCTCAAGGCCAGACAATGTCCGTTTGCGGTTTAGATTTAGAAAATCCATGCTTCTCCCACGGTCAACTTTATGTTGCATGTTCACGGGTTGGTAAACCGTCAAATTTGTTTATATTAACTAAAAACAAATTAACTAAAAATATTGTACACCAAATAGTACTCAATTAAATATTATTATCTATATAACTGTTTGGAAAAAAAAAACAACCTTTAATACTAATTCATTTTTTAAAAATGTTCGAGTTTCAGTTAAATAAACAATAATATCAACAAACATTTTTTTGGTCGTTCATCATTGAAAAATTGTGTTCAATGATTATCTCCGATAACTCAGATTCAAAAATTTTATAAGTATTTGCATGGTTATGCTACATATTTGAAAATAATATATTAATATAATATTATATAATAATATATTATATTAATCAAGCCACACCCAAACGTGGCCGGGTCAGCTATTTATGTATAAAACAATTTAAA
>NW_026099573.1:29656524-29679215 GCF_025091365.1 Daktulosphaira vitifoliae
TTTTTTTTTCCTTTAAATCATATTTCTCTAGTTTTAAGGTAACGGTCTTCGACATACTAAAGTATGTCCACCACTGGTGACATCAAACAAACATATTGGTTATATATTTACAAGGTATCAGCGTATTATAGTCTACAACAACACTTTATATTTTTAGTATATATTTATATATCAATAATTTTTTTTAATTCACTTTATCTCATCGAAATGCATATTATTGGTTTTCTTATTATTTTTATTTTTTTTAAATTTTTTTTTCTATTAAATCCACTTATGGTCCGGGTGTTGTTCTTTTCTGATCAAGACCCTCGCCTAAGTGGTTGGCGACCCATTTTCCTTTTTGCAAGGGAGCCATGAGGGTGGCGACTCCACAATCCGTTGCGTGGCCCAAGTCGTCACCTCTCAAACTATAAATTTTTTTGTAAGTAAACTAAGTAAAAAAAAAAGAATTGAAAAACGATTTTATGCATACATTATTTTATTCTTTATAATTAAGAATTATGTTAAATATAATTTTATTTTATTAATTAAATAATTTATATTAAAAGTTTATTATTTTTAATTGAATTGTTTTTATATAAAAAACTTTGTATTGCAGATTAATAGAAAAATAGAATTTCAGTAAATAAGGAAAATATTTTCTATTATTCTTATTGTTCCCAACAATTGGCCTATTTCCTTTAGTATTTGAATACTCTGTTTACAGGTGTTCCACCAGGTTTTTTCATCTTCAATAACTTTTGATCGAGATATATTTTGCATTAAATTTTTATTTAATTTCAAAATAACCAATTTTATGCCTTTTTCTTACAAAAATATTGATGCGTTGATAACGACCTAGGGTAATTGAAATATAAAAATATAATTAAATCGAGTGGATATGTAGTGAGAGTGGGTATAATTTAGACTCTAAATTTTAGAGCATCTTCAAGTTAACTTTAGTGGGGGAAATTTAAAATATTTATATTAGCTTGATGGAAAATAATTGTAGAAATTAATGTGTAGAATTATAAAAATTTAGTTACTTTGTTTTATTTACTAAAAATAATAAAATATACCACAAATTAAACAATAATTTCTCAACTATTATTTTATACTGATATAGTATTTATCTAGCGCCCAAAGACGGCTATCTAATTTTACCAACTATAGACACGCGTCATTAACAATCATAGATACAATTACGTATACATACAATAACAAGTTTCTATTTCTTATAATACTCTCCTTCTAAAGACTAAGTCACGATATTGAGTCGGAAACTTAAAAAGACGTACAATTTTTTTTGTGGCGCATAAAAACACTTCTCTGGTAAGCAACAATTCTTAAGGAACGGGTCGTAGAGATTTACACATAAAATAAAACGTAATAAAAATATCAAAAATCGGAATTATTAAGTTAATTCTAAGTTTAATTTAGTCATATGTACAGGCACGTAGATAAGGGTGGGCCTGGCTCCCCTTAGATTTAATGTGGCCCAGGGCCTGCCCCCCCAAATTTAGAATTCAATTATTTTTACGAATTATCAAAAACATGCTAGGCCTTATATACATTGAAATTATTATTAATTTGTGATTACTATTGTGTAATACAGTTATTATTATGGCTGTTTTTTCATTTTTATATTCATAGAAAACGTTATTTGAAAAAGATAACGTTCTAGACGTAATAATGATGTTCACATCATTCATTTTATATAATACTGTAATAATTAGTATACTTTATACGAAAACAATTTGTTTTTAACCAACCAATGGTAAAATTTTGAACTTGTAAGATTCATAGTATGGGATACTGTCTAAGGAGGAGTGGAGGGAGCCCCCCACAAGCTTTTCATGGGAAACAAATTATTAAAAATGATACAAGGGCCTAAAATTGTTGGCCCCTCCAATAAACATTTTCTGGCTACGTGCCTGCATATGTACATCATATATAAGGGTACTATGCACCTTGAAGATTTTTAAACATGTTGTTCTTTATACAAGATGACATTAGCAAAAAATATTTTATAACGGATTATATTATCTTTATATGGGTTGTAAACGGCATTTTTAATGTGTTAACTCTTAATAGTCTTTTAATTTAGATGTTAAGATTACATTTTAATGATGTTTTCTGATTTATAAATATTAACCTTGTATTAAGTTGTTATTGCTGTAATCTTAAAATATAAAAGGAGACATGACCACGAAATAAGTGATCAGTACTTATAGTGAACGTTACATTGTAGTATTGACTTTGACTCTTCCTATTGGTACTCTTCCAAGTGGCTGGAAACGGGCGTAGAATACCTGCTTCACCACATATGTGCGTCTGCTCTTATTTTTTATACAAATTTTGATAGTAATTCATTGATTTTCAAATAAAAACTTTTAGTAAAAACTCATTATAATTTATGAATGTATTAAAACTTTCATGGATTGTTTTGTTGCTTGAAGTGCTTGAGGATATATTCATGTTTACAGTTGAGTTCTGACGTTTCGGACTCATTGCAGAGTCCATCTTCAGAGTGATGGTTGCTAGTCGGTGGCTGCAACTATACTGGCGGCTTATTTTGATAACAGTCTGTTTTATAAAATTGATAACATCTGATTTTTGACTAACGTTGTTTGCCGTATCAGGGTTTTAAATAATGATAATGTTGTTGACCACATCTGGTTTTTGACTAATGTAGTTTACTGTATCCGGGTTTTTGACTAATGTTGCTGAACGTTTCGGGTTTTTGACTAATGTCGTTGACAACATCTCGATTTTTGACTAACGTTGTTTACGGCATTCTTGACATTTCGGTCTTCCTTTCCTACACCGGCAATTATTTGTTATGTTGATTGTTGCCTCTTCGTATATTGAATTATTTTCGCTGTTGTTGGTTAATTTCCTTTTTGTCTGGTGTATGATAGGTAACCCAAGTGTTGCAGATTTTCCATCCATCTTCTCTGTTAAAATTTTCCGGACATTTTTCGATTTCTATTGCTTCTTTGTACATCCGTTTGCCAAAATGAGGTTCTTTGTTAAGTATTTTTACTTTATCGAATTGTATGTCATGTCCTTTGTTTTTGGCATGTTCAGCTACTGCAGATTTTTCTGTTCTTTGGTACTCCACATCTTTTTCATGTTCTTTTATTCTTGTCGCAATAGCTCTTCCTGTTTGTCCAATATAAGATTTACCACATGAACATGGTATTTTATATACTCCTGGTGTTTTCATCTCTGGCAGTTTATCTTTCGGGTTTCGGAGTAGTGATCCTGCTACTGTGTTTGGTTTGAAAACGGTTCTTAATTTGAATTTTTGTGTGATTCTTGATATGCGGTCGGTAATTCCCTGTATGTACGGCAGTATTAATGTTCCTTTCTTTTCATCTTCATTATTTTCGTCATCCATGATACGCGTTGCATTTTTTCTTTTCTCTGCTTTTTTAATTGCCTTATTAATATTTTTAATTGTGTACCCATTATTCTTTAGTGCTTGTCGTAAGTATGTTTTTTCCTCATTCACATGGTTTTCATCAGCTATTCTGACAGCTCTTGTTGCCATTGTGTGTAATAATCCCATTTTCTGTGAGGGGCAATGGTGTGAATCGGCATGTAAATATCTATCTGTATGTGTACTTTTTCTATACACTCCTGTGCTGAATTTCCCATTAGGCTTTTTTTTTACCATTACATCTAGGAATGGCAATTTTCCGTTTTCCTCAGTTTCCATTGTGAACTGTATATTGGCGTGTATGCTGTTTAAGTGTTGCAGGAAAGATTGTAGTTTGTCCTCGCCGTGTTGCCATAAAACGAATGTGTCATCTACATATCGCAACCACATTTTTGGTTTTTGAGTATACGTGCTCATTGCTTCCGCTTCAAACCATTCCATAAATATGTTGGCAAATACTGGTGCTAGTCTTGATCCCATTGCCATTCCATCAGTTTGTTCATAGATAGTATCTTGGTATGTGAAAACTGTTGTTTTGGTGCATATTTCCAATAAGCTTTGTAGTTTTTCATCTATCCATTTTTTCTCTTTTATAATATTCAGTGTGTCCCTCACTGGCACCATCGTAAATAACGAAACAACATCGAAGCTGACGAGAATGTCTCGTTCTTCCCAATTTGCTTGTTGTAGTTTTTCCACAAAGTCCGTCGAGTTTTTCACATAAGAAGACGTTTTTCCTGTGTTAGTTTTCAGAATTCTTGCTAAGTGACCTTCTAAGTTATATGTAGGCGAGTTTATGGCACTGACTATAGGTCTGAGCGGCACATCATTCTTGTGTATTTTTGGGACTCCGTATATTCTTTGTAATCTTAGAACTGTCACTAGTAGTTGTTTTCGTTCTTTTCCATCTAGTATTGCTTTCTTTGTTTCATCATTAACTAGTTTGATTATTCGGTTCAGTGGATTTCTTTTAATGATTTTATACGGTCCTTCTTCCAGTAATTTCTTCATCTTGTTATTATATTCTGTGGTTTTCATGATTACTGTTGCGTTCCCTTTATCTGCTCTAAGTATTATGACATTGTTGTCGTTCCTTAAATTTTTGAGTGCAGTTAACTCATCTTTGTTGTAGTTTTGTTTTGGTAAGATTACTTCTCTTAGAATTTTTCAACTTTCTTGTCTGATGATTTCTTTCTCATGGTTTTCAAGTTGGTATAGCGAGTTTTCTATACTGCTTATAATGTCCTCCTTTGGGATTTTCTTTGGAACTAACGAAAAATTAAAAGCTTTTTCCAGAATAATTAGTTCATTATTAGTCAATTCCTTGTCAGTTAAATTGACAACTGCAGTTTTCTTGTTGGAGTTGTGGTTTGGCTTTTTTTTATTCTGGATTTTCCCTTCAAGCCTTTTGAATTTTTCTACTTTTTACTTTTTTTTTTTTTCATTATAATTTGTGTTCCTTTATATTAAAATAAAACACTATAGAAACACTTAAATTTTATTAAATCTTTCATCGCGTATATAAATAATAATTTAATTTTTAAATGATGCTTTTATCTATTATTCTTATATTAAATTAGTTTTAATTTAAAATATATATAATTCTACTTAAATTTCTCGTAATCTAAAAATTTTTTTACTTAGTCATTTAATTAGTTTGTTATATGTATTTGAACGTAATCAACTTAAATATTTATATCGAATTAAAACTTGAATTAACTAATTACTAAATTTATGGATAAGAAAATGATAAAATACATATACTCTAATCATCTTAATTGGTTAGTTTGTTACTCCATGTATTACCATTAGAGATGAGTCGTTCGCAAACGGACGGATCGCATTGAACAGGTCAAAATACTAAACGAAATGATTCAGATCGCCGAACCATAGTGATCCAGATCCCCTCTGAATACCTAATTTTTTCCCGTATAAATCACACTGAACCGATCGATCGCTTACCAAATATCAATGATAACATATTCATATGTCATTTATTTATACGACACATCCCTAATCCGAATCGCGAATCATACTTGCGATTCGCGAATCAAGAACCGTCAAAGAACCAAAATTTTACTGAATGTTCGATTCAATTGACTCAAAATACCTTTTAGATCTTTTAGATTTTTCACAGATTGTCAAAGTAATAACAATTGACCAAAAAATCACCAACAGTATAGGTACATTAAATAAAGGTGAAAAACTTAATAAATAAGTGTGGGTGAGTGGATCTTATAAATATAATATTTTTATTTTAATAAATTTTTTCTTTTCTCATTTTTTTTTTTTTTTATGCCACCAATATATATTTTTTTTAATTTAGTACTCTAATTAAAAAATTTTTAATTTTCACTGAGTATATATATTATATATTTTTTATCATTTATGATTTTTATTTTATTTTTTATTACTTTTTATTTTTTTATTTAACACCACACACTAGTACAATAATGTAACAATTGAAAATATATCAATAATTATAATATTTTTTCTGAAACTAATTGCTGGAAAAATAATTAAACAAACAAGAATCAAGTATAAAAGTAAAACTACAAATAATATTTCAACCAGAAAAAAAAACAACAAGCTATTTAAGCTGAACATTATAACTTCATAGTTGTTTTTCTTTATTATACATACATATCACAGCAGCACGTCAATTAAGTTTTATCACTGTTGCTTAACAATTTGATTTAGAAAAAAAAGTAAAAAATCAACTTATTACGAATGGACTGTATAATAAATCAGGCCCGATTGGACCAAATGTTAATACCAGGGTGAGAAATAATATCTCGAATACCTGATGATTAATAAGAAAGGATCTTTGTATTTAAATTTATACAGAAAGAAGACTGTGATTGTTGGCTCACATAAAAATAAGTTTATACAAATAACAATAAACAATTCAGTACAAAATGACAAATTTTATAATCAAAACATCCGTGTGGTATAACAATAATAAAAATAACAATAATGAATATAATGTGCTAATAATTTACATAAATGTAACAGTAACTGCCAAACGCACCAATCAGATTTTTGTATACAATTATTATATGCCAATGTTCATAGGCAAATATTTTAATCTAATGATTTGCAATTGAAAATATTAAACATAATCCGTGGAATTTAAATAAAATAATAAAAAACGTCATCCGTGTGACTTACAAAATAGAAAATGCCATCCGTGTGACTTACAAAATAAAAAATGCCATCCGTGTGACTTACAACAAAAAATTCAACTGTCTGAAAAAACAAAGAAGAGAAAAAAAAATGATACTAAATCTTATTAAAAACACATGTCGACCGGCAATGATAACCGGCCGACGACGCCCAGGGTCCGGGAGAGGAAGGGAGGATGAGTGGACAGAACTGAATAAGCGCGCTATCTAGTATTTTTAATCAGCGCGAACATCTCGCCTCCTTTGAAGCATTGTGCTTCAATACACTTAACAATCTGGCAATGGGCATATCTTGACAGCAGGTCGTTTCAGCTGGTTACCATTGGCTAGTCTTACCGTAACCACTCGAACTATCTTGTCCCTTTTCGGATGCACAGCTTCTATTCTTACCATAGGCCATTTTAATGATGGTGCATTATCTTCCTTTAAAATTGCTAATGATCCAATAGGAATAGGTTTTTTATCCTTCAACCACTTATTCTTCACCTGTAACGAAGACAAATATTCCATTCTCCATCTACACCAAAAGTCTTGCATTGTTTTTTGCATCAATGAGCATTTTCGTAGTCGATTTGCTGGTATATTCAAAAGATCCGGTTCTGGTATCACCTGAGCAGGTCCACCAATTAAAAAATGACTAGGTGTTAGAACATTAAAATCGCACGGATCTGAAGATAACGGTGTTAAGGGTCTTGAGTTCAAGCACGCTTCAACTTGAGCAAGTACGGTACACAACTCTTCAAAATTAAAACTCGTGCCCAAAATAGTGCGTACCAAATGATACTTACATGACTTGACGGCCGCTTCCCAAACGCCTCCAAAGTGCGGCGCTGATGGTGGTATAAAAATTCATTGTATACCTTCATCAAGCAGTTCATCATATACAGTTCTTCCAGATCTTTGTTTTGCATAATATTTGATTATTTCACGTCTAGTTCCCACGAAATTAGTGGTATTATCGTACCAAATATGAGATGGCAAACCACGTCGTGAAATGAAACGTCGTAAACAAGCCATGAAGGCATCGGCACTCAGATCGCTGACGGGTTCAAGATGTACAGCTTTAGTAGATAGACAAAGAAACACACTAACATAAGTCTTGATTAATGTGCTCTTACGTATTCCAACCTTAATCATAATAGGATCTGCGAAATCAATTCCAGTGTGCGTAAACGGCCGATTTGCGGTCACTCGCGCAGCTGGTAACTGCCCCATTAATGGTTGCATTGGAATGGGCTTCGCTCGAAAACATTTTACACACTTGTTAACGGTTATGCGTGCTATGTCTCTGCCTTTTAATGGCCAAAAATGTGCACGAATATTTGCAAGTAAACCTTGAGGACCGATATGTAGGAACTTCTAGGTAGGCTTCGAATATCATTTGAGTCACCCGATGATTGCGTGGTAGCAACGTTGGATGTTTCTGGTTCAAATCTAATTCAAAATGTTTCAAACGACCTCCAACTCGCAATATCCCTTTGTCAAGGAACGGCGATAAATTTTTTAACGGTCCCTTAGTTACGGAATTACCCTTGCTTAATTCTTGTATCTCTGCTGAAAAAGCCTGTTGCTGAGCAAATTTAATCCAGATATCACGTGAGTCATTAAGCTCAATAACACTAAGAGGACCTGTTCCTGGTTGAGGCGATGTAGGTTTCGCTCTACGACGGACCCAGGCAATAAACCGCTTCCATATGGCAGTCATGCGCAACAACTTGTGCCAGGTCGAAAAATATTGAAGTAACCTATTATCTACGGGAGCAGTCGTTGTGAGAGTAATTCCTCAGCATTTGAACACCATTTACGCAGGTGCATACCACCATTTCCTAATATTTTAGAAACCTCCTGATACAGGGTCTTTATATCCTCCATGCTGTCAGCACCGCTAAGGTAATCATCCATGTAAAAGTCTTGTAGTATTGATAAGCTTGCCTTAGGATATTTAGTAGAGCTGCCAAGTGCTAACTCCTGAAGAACTCTAGTGGCTAAAAACGAAGCGGGAACCGTCCAGTAAGTTACAGTATTAAGTACATAATGTTGTAAAGGCTTGTTAGGTGCATCGCGCCATAATATTCTTTGAAAATGTCGATCATTCTCATGGACGAGGACCTGACGGTACATCTTGGCAACATCTGCAGTAACCACGTACAAATAGTAACGGAAACGCAGCACTATATCGAAAAGCTCTTGTTGCACGACAGGACCGGTCATCAGAATATCATCCAGAGAATAATCAGTAGTGATTTTCATAGAAGCATCGAAAACAACTCGCAACTTGGTGATGCTACTTGAATCTTTATACACCACATGGTGAGGTATATAATAATAAGTACCGGGTGTTGCGACGGTATCTTCTATTTTCGACATGTTGCCCATCTCTTCATATTCCTTGAGAAACTTTTTATACTCTGATGCCAACTCTGAATTATTACACATTTTTTTCTCAAGTGTCAGGAATGGCTTAAGAGCCATATTCATTGAACCCCCAAGCAGTGATGGTTCTATTCGAAACGGTAGTCGAACGACAAAACGCCCATCCGCTAATCGACTATGAGTGTCTTGAAAATATCTTTCAAACGCTAACTCCTCCTCATGTTTCGACTGCCTGATTAATGGTTCTGAATTCATCCACGCAGTGGTTGTTCCTAGTGCACAGACGGTGGATACCTCGACAACGCTATGATCATCATCCTTTGACAAAGGGCCCGAAATTACCCAACCAAGAGCCGTATCGTACAACCAAGGCAAACCTTCTGGCATCACCAACGGCTGTGAACGAATTAGCTCATAGTATATCTCAGCGCCCAATAATAAATCTACTTCTGATGATATGTTGAATTCAGGATCCGTCAACGCATTTCATACATTGTCGGGTAGACTCCATCCACTAACATCAAAGGACTGTGACGGCAACGAGACCGTTATAGCTGGTATTATGTGACAACCAATAGTTTTACTGAAGGAAGAATGAACAGCGAAAAAAGATAAATTTGTCCATTGAGATGACCTTGTGTTAACCCCATTAATTCCACAGATTGGTAACATGGCATTTTTAACGTCCAAGTTTAAGCGCCTGGTCATTTTTTGTGTCAATATGTTGATTTGTGATCCATTGTCCAATATGGCGTGACATGAAAGCCTTTTACCGCGACTGTTCTGCACCATAACAACCGCAGTGGCTAATAAGACTTGGGTACTTGTACATGCATTGTGAACCGCAACAGAACTACCAGGTGCAGTCATTGAACTCGTAGAACTAGCTTGTGGTTGTTCTGATGGCACTAACACACTAGTAGGTGCTTCATCTGCTCTATTAGGAGTGGAAGTAGCATTCGTAGACTGGTACGGTAATCCATGCAACATAGAATTATGTTTCTTACCACAATGCCGACATAATTGTGATTTGCAATATCTTGTACCGTGACCCTTCTGCTTTACCTCGCTATATCTGTTAGTTAAAGACATAGATTTAAATTTAGGGGAGTGGTAAATCATATGAGTTTGTGAACAGATGAGACAAATTTTAACTCTTCTTTGTACCGATAACACAGTCGAACCACGGTTACTTGCCTTCGACATGTTTACCTGACGACCTTGACATACTAGTCCTTCAAACGACTCTAAGGAACTTGCACGTGTCTCTAGAAAATCATAAAGCATTTTAAACGTCACGTCGTCATTGGCCTTATGCGACAAATCTCAATTTTCCAGTGTAGCAAGATCCAATTTCTTCGTACAATCCCCACTAACAGATCATCCCAATGCTCAACCGGTCGTTTTAAAGAACGAAGAGCTTCCACATGCTTATCAAACGTCGATAAAAAGTTAGGATAAAAATCCTTTGAAGCTGAACTTGCTAAATTTTTCATTTCTAACAACGATCGAACATGGTAGTAGGGTGAAAATGGGAATCCTGGTTCCCCCCGCTTCACCTACCCACCATACAACAGTGGAAAAGGGGAGAAGGGTGGAGGGGGAGAAAATCCAACGTAAACTAACCTAAGAAGAACCTCTCCTCCTCCACCAAGTCTTATGAGAGAGGGGTAATGTAACTTAAGATAAACAAACCTATAGGTGGGGGAGGAGTGATGAAACACGACGTAAACTAACACAACTTGTCACGCGCCTAAATTATACTCGGCCATATATACATAATATCGGTTTTTTGACGAAAAAAAAAAAATGCATTTTCCAGGTAAGCTATGTTTACGGTGAAAAGTACAAATTTTAAACGTCGAATCCGCTATTTTGATATGCGACATTCTAATATCAAAAATCTATATAAATTATAAAATTTAGATTTGAAAATTATGTACAAATATTGTTTAGTAAAATATTTTCTAATTCTAAATCTTGGTCTTATAACATATAACTGATTAAAACATATAATATAAAACTAATAAATAATAAAAATAAACTTTAATTATAAAAAAACACAACTAAAAAAATATTATGGAAATTT
Organism: Daktulosphaira vitifoliae; assembly: GCF_025091365.1. NCBI lineage: Eukaryota > Metazoa > Arthropoda > Insecta > Hemiptera > Phylloxeridae > Daktulosphaira > Daktulosphaira vitifoliae. Next base: position 29,667,596 of record NW_026099573.1, read on the forward strand.
ATTATCAATTATTATTAAATAATCATCATTATTTCATTAATGTGTTTTTTTTTGCATCAGGAAAATGTTTTCTATAATCTTTGCTTAAAAAACTAGTTTTCATATCAAAACGTTTAAAAAAAAATTTTGAGTTTGCCTTAATGAACTTGTCAATAGTTTTACTTACAAAATGTTTTATATTTCTTGGCGGATTAATTTTTTTTAAGTCTTCACATTCATTAGTTTGTAATGATTTTACCATAAGTCTTTTTATTTCAACAGGTATTTAATCATCAAAAAATGCCATTGAGGCATTTTCAGGCGCATGATACCATAATTGGTTGCTAAATTTCTTAAGTGCTATTAAACCTACGGCATCGACAATTTTTGTGTATTCATAAACATTATTCATGCATTCTAAGTCCATACGAGGAGCTTCAATAGAATTATTTTCAGAATACCAGTATTTTAAATAAATTCTTACCAAAAATATACAAATATCACGAACACCAACCCGTTCGTCATTTGTTAGCTCGAAAGACTCTCGAAAAAGAAAATTTTTTAAACAATAAATGGCTTTTGCCATCCATCTGGCGTGATGAAAAGCTTCAAGAGATCTAATAGAAATATTTGTATAATGATCACCGCCAAGAAAAATAATTGCCAAATTAAGAAGTTCTCTATAGTCTTCTCTTGGTTGATTAATTTTTATTTTTTACATTATAAACAAAATTAATTTACTTTTTAAGCCGTTTAATTGTGTTTTAACCGTAATATTTTCTAAAACTGGATTTATTGTACAGTCTTTAATCTGTGCCCAACTTTTTTTAAATTTTTTAAACAATGGTATATTTGGTCCACTAGATAAAGCAATTTTATAAAAGGTCCCTTTCGAGGTATTGCTCTAAAATAATATAAGCATCTTGTAATCTCCCCATATTAGAGGCTGTTGTGTCGCAACAAATAGCCTGAACTTTATTTTCAATATACCATTCTACTAATAAACTATGAATTGCTGAAGTTTGTTCTCTTCCTGTACTTGATTTAATAAAAGGAACGCCAAGAAGTTGCTCATTACCATTGAAACTTATAAGTACAGGTAGCCTATCAATTTTTACATTACTAGTTAGTGATGGCAATAATTTGCCATCGAAATGAACAGTAACTGATCTAATATTTTTTTCATGAAACTTCTCAAAAATTTTTTGTGCGTGTTCGGTCCTTAGAAGTTCACGACAACGGTGAATAGAAGTTCGGTTAATAACCAACTCACTAGGATCTAAATTTAGAGCCTCTATAGTTGCTATTAACAAGTGTACGGCATCTCTATCACTTACNCAAGTGTACGGCATTTCTATCACTTACTTTACATTTGTCAAAAGCGGCAACAAGTTTTGATGTAATAAACTGTCGTTTGCCTCTTTTTCTTTTAAACAGGAATTGTGCCATTGTGTGCCAGATGGCTGTATTCATGATTACACTATAGCACTTGAGATTAATACAGCAGATGGCCCAACGCGGCGGCGATGTCGCCGTCAATTACATTAATTGTTAATATACGAGCTATAAGTTTGACCGTTATTGGTATTGTGAATAATAAATCAGTATTTTTTTTTTTGTCGACAATATATAATAATGACGACTGTTAGAGTTTTCTTATAGCAAAACACATTCTTAAATAAACACTACTACTACCGACGTCGTCGGCGGCGACGACGACTTAATCACTTGAATATATATATTATAATGTTTATAATACTATTATAATCTGTATTATACTTATCGATTAATGTCGTACATATATTTTGTCTGAATTATTACTGGTATCCCTCCCATTGTTATAAATTATTACTGTATTTAACAACTGTAATTAATTATTATTAATAAAATAATAGCTTCGACTGGACGGATTGCATTCTTCATTCGTCAACGCATTAGAGACGGCAGACGGCCATAATTTTTACAAAGGCATCTGTTTTAAATCCTAATGACTTATATGTGTAAACATTTCACTTTAATTTTCACGCTATTATAAATAACGATTCAATTTATCAGCTAATTTTCTTGGGTGACGTTTATAAAAAAAAAAAAATATAATGTAACAAGTGCTGTATAACATGTAGAAAGATGAATATTTTTTCTCAGATCACTTGATATACTTTGGTCATTTTGATCGTGATATACCGAGCTGGTTGTCAAACTCGGTGAAATCACAGCTGTTCGGCCTATTAAATATAATCTCAAATTGGAGGCCTCTTACCATATACCACGATCAAAGCACCGCCCGAGGACCGTGCCTTCAAGACACGGGCTAGGGCGTTGTTGTCCGACACGGATATTGTAGGTGCTGTCAATGACGATTTAGAGATTATGCTCGCTGAGGAAGATGTGTACTCGGATAGGGGTAGCGTATTCACGCTAGCACATATCGACGGTCTCATGCTCAGCGTATACAAGTATACGCCCCTCGCTGGCTCATCATATATTCCGGTCCCACCCGAAATTTTACATAGAAAGGCAATCATCAACCCACAAAACATCGATCAGTCCAGTTTCAAGTGGCCCATTTTGGCGAGACACGTTGGCGTTAATAATAATACGCGTGTTAATCAAAAATATTTTAACGAGGAATACAGGTATAATTTCATGGGGTTGACGTTCCCCACACCTGTGTCACAAATTAAAATATTTGAACGACGTAACCCTAACGTGTCCGTTAACGTGTATGGCTTGGAACTGGACAACGTTAAGATGAAGTGGTCGGTGTATCCGCTAAGAGTCACCGACCAAGAACAACAGAATCATTTTGACCTGTTGTACATCGGTGACTCTGACGAGTATCATTACGCGTACATTTCAGATTTGTCGAGACTCGTACGCAGCCAAAAAACTCAACATCTTGGCCGCATATACACTTGTAAATGTTGTTTCACCAGCTTTGATGATATGCCTAAAAAGTATATTCTTCGGGGTCAACAAGCGTTGGAGCAACACAAGTTGATATGCGGTAAGAATAAACCAATTTTACCCGTTATGCCGGCAGAGGGTAGTAAGGTCGCTTATGACGTGTGGATAAAGACGGGCGTATACCCTTACGAGTACACTGATAGTTGGGCTAAATCGGACGAAACGGTACTACCACTCCGCGACGCTTTCTATAGTCAATTGAATGAGTCGAATATCCATGACGACGACTATAGACACGCCACAGAGGTGTGGAACCGTTTCGACTGCTCAACTCTCGGTGAGTACAGCGACCTATATCTTAAGATCAACGTGTTGTTGTAGGCTAATGTGTTTGAGAACTTCCGCGACATCTGTACTTCAACATACAATTTGGACCCGGCGCACTATTACACCGCACCGTTTTAGCTTCGATTGTATGTTGAAATACACCAGGATGAAGCTGGAGCTCTTGAACGACTACGACATGCTACTGATGTTGGAACAGAGCATTCGTGGTGGGCTAGTGCAGGCCGTCAAGCACTATGCAAAGGCCAACAATCTTAAGACATCCGATTACGATCCGTCAATACCAGACTCATGGATCGTATACCAAGACTGTAAGTAATCTATTTATATTATATATTTATATATTCGTATATATAAACGCGCAATATTTGAGCGGGGGTTTAATAACGTTTAATGTTTACAGGCAATAACCTTTACGGGTGGGCTATGAGTCAGCCCATGCCGTACGGTGGCTTCCGGTGGTATAAAGGAGCAGACCCTCTGGCTAACATCCAATCGTTGTCGGACACTGTTAATACGGGGCGTATATATGAAGTGGACGTATCGTATCCACAAGAGCTGCATGACGAGCACAACGACTTGCCGTTCTTGCCTGTCAACGATGTACCGCCGGGTTCCAAAGAGACCAAACTCATGGCCACTTTGAAACCCAAACAGCGGTACGTCGTACATTACGTTAATCTTAAACAGGCGATCGCACACGGACTGCAAGTCGATAAAGTATGTATAGTTAACCTATAAACTATAAGCGATGATACTAATATAAATATTTGTACTGCAGGTGCACCGCGTTTTAGAGTTTCAACAAAGTGCTTGGTTGAAACCATACATTGAGTTGAACACTGAAATGCGGAAAAAGGCGGCAAATGCTTTTGAAATTGCATTTTTCAAACTAATGAACAATGCCGTCTTTGGTAAGTGCATGCTCAATGCTAAAGTGGGTTATTCGATAATTTTTTACATTTTATAGGGAAAACAATGGAGAACATGCGGAAACGCATCCGTATTGAGCTAATCTCCAGTCCCGAACGTCTAAGCAAGCTCGTAAACCAACCAACCTTCAACGACTGTATCAAATACGGTGAAAGGTTGTGCGCCGTCATAATGGACACAAAGATGGTCAAGTTTATCAAACCAATATACGTCGGTTTAGCAGTGCTTGACATTAGCAAGACGCTAATGTACAAGTACTTCTACGACGTATTGAAACCACATTATGGCAGTGCAATCGAATTGGTTTACATGGATACTGGTGAGTACAACCGTACAGTAGAAATATTTTTTATATTTATATATTTTTAATTTTTCTCAGACTCCTTCATATACCTGCTCAGAGTAGGCGACTTCTACCAGGATTTAGCTGGTAGCCCCGATTTACTGGTGCACGTGGACGCATCTAGCCTGCCCAAGGATCACCCTTGCTACTCCACCGATAGAAAGAAGATGCCCGGCTTGTTTTCAGACGAGACCAGTGGCCTCACTCTCTTTGAGATCGCTGCACTTCGATCAAAGTGCTACGCATTTGACATGGAAGGCAGCGAACTCATAAAGTCTAAGGGGATCCGCGGACACGTCGTTCGGAACCATCTGTCTTTGGACGATTACAAACGGTGTTTGTTTGAAGACGATGGCGACGATGGTGACGATGCGTCAAAACGAGCATTGGCTGGAGAGAATGCCCGTGCGGTCATCGGAGTGATACATGGTGGTGAGTGTCCACCGACATTATCGTTACCCTACACTCCGTACCGACAGAACGTGTCAATCCGTTCGTTTGAGCACGAGGTACGGACTTTACGTACAACCAAGTTGGCGCTTAACCGTTTTGATGATAAGCGCTACACGCTCAACAACAGAATCGACACGTTGGTCCACGGGCATTATGCTATACCGCCACCGGAAGACCTATAGTTTTTAAGTTCTTATCATTGTAAAAAAAATATCGTCAAGAATTGAAAATTTTTTTTGTAAATATACATGTATGTAAGTAGTTTTAAAACATTTTTTTAATGTAACATAATGTAGTAAGAAATTGTTTTTTTTTCTAAAAAAATATATGTATATGCGTGTATATATCTGTAAATATATATATATATATACTACATCGTTTTTTTTTCTCTTCTATACAGTACAATAGTTGTACGTGTAAGATGCCATAGTATTTAAACTATAGTTACATAATGGGATGTCACATTTTGATGGTAAGGTATTATCCACCAAAACTCTAAGAATACCTTACTGTAGTTTACATGTATCATACAACTAGGTTTTTGAGCATGTTTTAACCTTTCTGAAGAATTAAAAAGAAGAAAAAATGATTTGAGTTTTATAGAAACATAGTTTTTTTTTTCATATGATAGAAATAAAATCCTAGATAATAATCATTATTTTAAACATTATTATTTAAACGTATTTATAGTCTTTGTATCCATTATAATTTTAAATACAAGTTACGTTAAAAACGAGATTTTCACTATGTCTCACTATATAATAATAACAGCACATGTCAATGCAACATACGTTTATTTTAAACAATTTTTTTTTTTTTTTTTTAAATTATATACATGTTTTAGATACTTGTCGACAGATAGCTATTACTAACAACTACTGTTGGTATTTCTTGGTTATTTGTATTTGATGGTATGATTGGTTCCGACTGTATATCATCGGCCAGCGACCCAAAAAATGTCGAGCATACGTTTTCTCCGTTAGAAGACTGAAAAAATTATTTATATTTATTAATTACGTTCTACTCAGTTAGAAAAAAAAAAAAAATGTAATTCACCATTTCTTTAGTATATTCTTCCAGCATCGTCCACCGTTGTTCCAACTGCTGGCTCGCAAATTGTTTTATTTGGCTTATGTAGCTCAGATCGCTATTGGGTAAACTATTTCTAATCGTATAATCCGAAACCGCATTGATCAACATACATTTGTTTTCCACATTTACTTCATACTGAGATTTCATATATTGAGCCATCTGTTCCAACTGTTGTAGAACCAATGGTTGAATTACAGTCATCTTTTGATTGATAGTCTCAAAGATACAACATTCCAAAGCGCTGAGTTTTAAAATGTCTGATTGGGTGAGTAACACTCGGCATTCATCTTGTGCTTGTGATTCAAAGACTAGCGAAGACTCTCCTTGAAACGTAGTCTTTGAGAGTGTGACGTATTCATCCTTGAGTAAAATAATCTTTTGTCTTGATACAGGGTCGAAAATTAGCGACAGAATATTACCCATCAACGTATAAATCCGTTGTAGGAAATCTATCGTTATAAGTATGTAACGGGTTGACGATAGTAAACGAATAGTTACGTTAAATCGATCTTTTGGATCCAATCCTATCTGAACGAATTTACGAGGATTGAAATTCAAAACGTAATCAGTGCAATCGATTAATTCACTGTGAGGTTGGGGTTTAGCAAATGTTTGTTTGTTATAGAATTTGGCAATTGTAGCGAGAGAACCAGCCATTCTTAAAGTATACAAATATCGACTTAACACATTACCAACAAGTTAAAGTAACGTCTGTTTATATAGAAAATCTTATAACGATTAGAGCGCTATGCTTACACCACGGTGAAGTTATTAACTAATTTAAACCCAATAGTAATTAATAGTCAAATTTTCGTCGTTAGATATGATACAAACAGTTGTAAACACAAGCAGACGGGGTTCAAACAGGATGAACAGGGATTTGAATGCGTTCAGACAGGTTTTAACATGTTCAGACTTGTTTAATCGAGATTATAAGAATCCAGGATACACTGTTCGGTAACTCAACACAGTGTCCCTACTATTTTTATAAACAGCCTACTACATACCATACATAGTACAACGTGCATCAAATACCATAGCGTATACTAAATTTGTTATTTAATGTGTAAAACTCTTCTTTGTACTGCGTAGTACTACAGAATTTTATTTAATATTCATTATACACAAAGGCATAAAGTGTAGATAAATACGACAATAAAATAAAAAATAGTATATTTTATTGAATTTTAAATCTTACAAGTTTATGATAATAAGTTTTTTTTTTATTTTTTTTATATAAATAAGTTTAAAAAACAAGGCAAAATATTAACAAATTACTGAAAATCAAACAAATATGCATTTCCACTTTTGCCTCTATATAATAAATGTAATTTGTTATCATCATTGTTGATATTGTAAGCTTCGATTTCTTCATTAGTTAATTTCAATCTCGGGATAAACACATTCATATTGTTGAATAGACAACCAACAACGACAACCCCATTTCGTGTGCTTGTATTTTTCATAGATATGATTTTGTATGGCGTGTGTTCCTCCAAATCACTTAATTTTGAATATCTTTTTAATGCACTCTGATCGTTCAACTGTTTCTTTANTCATTAACTCTGATCATTCAACTGTTTCTTTAATTGCTCCATTCAAAATAAAAAAATAATAAATATTTAACAACTCTAAACATAACTAGTAACCAAAGTCAGTAGAAAACAGTTTAAATGAAAAATATATATAAATGTATTACTTACTTTATTTTATATCAAAAGTCTTAGAAATTCTTTANTATATCAAAAGTGATAGAAATTCTTTAGGACAACAAATGGTTTTTGGTATAATCGCTTTAGAAAAGATAATGAGTGAATGATCCTGAAATTGATGTGCCGTTCTTTTATAGGGGTCAAAGATCTTGTTTAGACAAGTTTTGGTTGGTTTAAACAGGTACAACACAAACAATGACGGAAATATGCTTACCTAAGCGTCTGGTAGACGGTAATAAAATTCCATAACGACAAACGTTGCCATTGTTCTCATAAAACGCGTAGGCGTGAAAAAAGACAACGTTGCCATTTTTCTCATAAAATGCATACGGCAGTGACCATTAATATATTGTAACATCTTTGGAATTATGCTGACCTAAGCGTCTGGCATCCGATGATAAGATTCACACGACAATAATCATTAGTGTGCGGTGACCTCTTTTATATTTGAAATATGCTGACCTAAGAGTCTGGTAACCGATGATAACATTCTTAGAATTTATTATGCCATAACATGACATGTGTGACCTTGACATTACCCCCACCATCGAGAAACAACGCCCCTCCCCCCAGACCACGCCCACCCCCAGTGGATGGTTAGGTGAAGGGGTGAGGCGGGGGGTCTAGAACTCTCTATTTTACCCTACTTACATTATAAGTACATCTTTCATTTGACATACTTTTTATTAAAATTGGACAATTTCCTCTTATATAGGGGGCGTTCAAAACTTAAAATATTGTAAAAAACATAGATCTTTTTCAACTGAACTTTTGAAAATGTTCCGGAAATACTGCGTCCTTTAAACATATATCAAATCAAAGGTTATGTTATATACTATCAAATGAAAAAAAAAAATTTGTCCCGACATCTTATCTTCTATGTGCAAATGGCTGTCGAAAATTTAAAAAAAAATGTAATGTTTGCGATAAAAATTACCTTTTATTGGGATGTTTTTTGTACTTAAAACTGCCATAACTTTTTCAAAAATGAACAAATAAAAATAATATTTTTTTGTATTGAAACCTTAGATATTTTCCTTTCATTTGATATAATTTTTTTTGAAAATCTAACGCTTATTTTGCTCACTGCGAGGTTTTAAAATAGTAACTTTTTTACAAAAAATAACTTTTTCAACTTAATTTTTGAAAACGTTCCGGAAATACTGCGTCCTTTAAACATATATAAAATTAAAGCTTATTTTATGTACTACAAAATGAAAAAAAAAAATTTGTCCCGACAATCTATCTTCTATACGCAAATGGCTACCATATTGAAAAATATACTATTTTTGTATGATAATTATGGGTTTTGTATTTTATTTTAATAGAAGTTGATGTTGCTTTTGCAATTATCCATCAATTTTTTAAAATTAAACACTATCTACAGATTTGCATCGAAGCGTTTCTTATGATAGTGATTTTAATCACTGTCAGATTAAATCTATACTGGACCCTACTATGCAATGTCTCCACTATGCCGCGACCCCACTGTGCTACCGTTTTTTAATTTGCACATTGCAATAAATTTACTTTGTTCATTGAATCATTTGTTTTCACTGAACATCCACCCTCATTTTACCTTTTTAGCACATATACACTCCACTATCACAAGTCATGTATAATAAGTAACTAACTGAACAAAGGTCACAGGTAAGATAGTTAGTGCACTGGAATTAGCTAGCTTGCACACTGTACAAAATTTATTACTTTTAATTGCATGATACTTGACTCTATAATTGTATTTTAGCTTATTTGTTCCTAGTCCTCCCTCTCCCTTCACTTCCTGCACCTTCCTCTACAAACAAATCAGATAATTATCCTTAAAAAATCAATTGACCGAACGGCTTTCCTCTTGTCGTCTATGTATGAATAGGAGATCGTTAATAGTTCAGTCCTGTTTCTAACAGTCAATGAACCCCAACAGAGATAAAATGTATGGACCAAAGGTATCACCGGATGGAACAATGACATTAGGTGTCGAAAATATCTTTCTCGATAGAGGAACAATTAATGTTTTAGATGAAAATTTCCCGCTGACTATGAGTGTTGTGGATTAACTGTTTTCAAAAAATCCTGGTGTTTAATCCGAATCGGATTTGCATGCGTACAAAATGATTCTCGGTAAAACCGTTGTGCATTTAAATAAAGACAGAACATTAAAAAAAGGAGGTCAAAAGTATGTAAACACCATTAAACCATTGTTTGATAACGTTGATGGTGGTAACACAAACAATTCCTTAACATTGTTTGAAAGCAGCAGCAGCAGCAACATCAGTGACACATCCATTATCGGTGCGGGTCTACAATTGAGATTGAACAACAAGAAAAAAGATTACGTGTACTGGAACGACCCCAATGAGCTCATGGAACGTTTACGTTTATTGATATGAGTCCGGTCGGCTGGCAACATTGGAGTTTCACCAAAAATTGTTTCTATATTGGAAGAGCTACTGGAAGCCGGTTACATTGAACAGATACCAGCGGCGTTATGAATAAGAACATTGCTAACGAACTCCACCGGCAGGCCCGTAGGACGTATACCCGTGCCCGGATAAATATTAAGGGTCTCGATGATATATGGCTCGCTAACCTCGTGGAAATGCGTGCATACCCTGATCGACGACATCGGTATATTTTAACGTGCGTCGATGGATTTTCAAAATACGAGTGGGCCGTCACGTTAAAAAATAATACGGCCGACGAAGTTGCCGAAGCCATGAACGGAATACTGAAACAAGGTCGTCATCCTAAGCTTTTACAAACGGACAATGGTAAAGAATTCTACAACAAACAATTTCAAAAACTAATGTCACAATACGTAATCAATCACTACTCTACTTATTCCACGATAAAAGCGTGTCTAGTGGAACGTTTTTACCGCACGCTGAAAAACGCTGTGTGGCGCGACTTTAGTGCACGTGGCTCGTACAAATGGGTGAATCAATAACGTGCGTAAACATAGAACAATCGGAATGACACCGGTGCAAGCGGTGAACAACCCAGACCTGGTCCGAATTAAGTTGCGTCAAATACCGGATAATTTACCGGTGAAATTTCGTGTGGGCGACAAGGTGCGAAACAGCGTACATAAATCAGTGTTTGATAAGGGTTACTTACCAAACTGGAGCACCGAACTGTTTACCGTAGTCAAGGTTAGGCAAACAGTACCGCCAACATACTATTTAGAAGACTATCAGAGAAATCCAATACCTGGTTTGTTTTACACCGAAGAGCTGAATAAAACCAGTTATCCGGACATGTATTTAGTCGAACAAGTGTTGTGAATACGAGGGGACCAGTGCTTCGTTAAATGGTTAGGAGTTGGTCCAGAGCACAATTAATGGATATCGTAAACCAATATCTCACGTCAATGATTGTCGATATACAAGGTATTGTAGCAGCCGACCGATCGTTTTTGGTCAAGGAACTGACTGTCATTGCCATAGACTGTACTTCTTTCGCTATTTGGATGTTCAAACATCCAAAAAATATCGAGGGCGATGCTAAAACAAACTTTTGGTTGAAAAAATAACTACATGAGTAGGGTAATTTAGGGGATTCTAGGCCCCCCGCCTCACCACTTCACCTACCAACCCACCGATGGGTGGGCGTGGTCGGGGGGGAGGGGCGTGTCACACAGTGGGCGTGGTCTCTCGATGGTGGGGGGTAATGTCAAGGTCATATAGTGGGCGTGGTCTCTCGATGGTGGGGGTAATGTCAAGGTAANGTCTCTCGATGGTGGGGGTAATGTCAAGGTAACATATTGTAGTACATATCGATGGTGGGGGTATTGACCGTGGTCAAGGTCACACAGTGGGCGTGGTCTTTCGATGGTGGTGGAAAGGAAGGATTGGAT